>NC_067400.1:529916045-530131045 GCF_016432865.1 Antechinus flavipes
CTACTTGTTTGGATATTTTTAATCACTTGTTCTTATGAAAACAATTCAGATTCTTTCCCCCAGAAGTAGATGAAGTTGGGGCAGTATCATACAATCTACCCTGGTTTAGATGTCATTTTTTCTGATCTAGAAATGGGGACACTGAAACATAGATCTTTCCAATGATTTGTCTTAATTTGGAAACATAGAAATGGAAAGATTGAGGTTGGAACTGTTAGGCCAATACTTCCCAATCATCCTGGACTTGTGCGACACAAGTAAATCACTGCTTCCCATCAATATTTCTATTTCATCATGCATAGAGGTGTACCCACATACCCAGCTCATGTTCTACAAATATCGATAGCTCCCACTCCCAATTTCCTCTGCACATAATGGGTAGCAATCATCTACCTCTGTCTTTGTTCTCCACATCCCCTGTTTATTGTCACTCAGATTCCATGCTACTTGGTTACTATCCATAGTGTGGCTCTACTCTCATAGAAAATGTTTATTTCTTTTCCTAGTGGACCAGTTGTCAATATGATCTTTACTGAGCAATTGAGCAAATATTTCCATTTTTTTTTTTACTTTTAACAAAAACACTGTCAATGTTTTAAATCCATCCTATAATTATGTGCCCTAAATATCACATAAGAGTAGAAATTATCTGGGGTGTCTGAAGAACCTCTTGATTTCTCAAGTGAGCCTTCAAATATATGTAGAATATGGTGAGTTCATTTCATTTTCCTTTCTTTATTCCCTGAACCAAGGTATTCCCTCACTCATGTCATTCATGCACCTTTCTCTCTAATCAAGCTTTCATCCTCCATCTCCCCACTCTCCACCCAAATAAAAAGACCACAGAACTAGCTTATTCAAATTTCCTAAGCTTCTTCTAGAAGGAGGAGGCCTGGTACCAGTTCTTCCCAGAGGAGAGAGATCCTTACTCTGTGAAACACTCTAAGGAGCTTGGCAGAGTCAGAATACCATGATTCACACCATCTCTCTAATAAACAACTGCCTGTATGAGAAAATTTCTCTTAACCTCTCAAGGCTCCCAGGCAATTCTTTGAAAACTTAAGTTATAGGTCAATTATTGATTTGCATTGGTAGGTTTCCTCATTAAGAGTTCTTTATGCCAATGAAATCATCAATCTGGACTCAAAAAGCATGTCCTTTTAAAATTCTAATATTTAATGTTCAAGCCCTTCTAGCTGTAATAGATTCTTCAAGTTGAAAGAAATTTTAAAGGACAAATCATTCTACTTACTACATTCATAAAATAATCCCCACTACAAAATCTCCAGAAATCATTTGCTCAATTCATTTTTTTCTTGACAATTTCTGCTTACTAAGAACCCACTACTTTTTTGAACAGATTGAACCAGGATAGCCTTCTTCTAATGTCCCAATTCTAATAATCCTATGTTCTTTGACTCAGTCTTCATTTCTGTCCCTATGCAGTCCCAATTTTCTCAAGGGAGGCACAGACCTATTATCATCTCAATTTAAAAATGAAAATCATCATGTTTGTTTTCATGTATATCCCAAGGGAGACAACCTCTCAGGATATGAACAGTCTTGACTGACGACTGTTAATATATATAACACAAACTGACAAGATGACTGGAAAATCATGCAATGGAAAACTGGAAATTGTGTAATGACCTCTAGAAGATGAGAGATTTCAAGAGTTCCTTTAAAAGAAAACTCAAAAAAAAAAGATTAAAAATAAAATAGAACTTTTCTTTCCTTCTCATCAGCATTCTCTTTATAACCCCAAAACTCAGCAAAGTTCTGACAGCCTGCTTTTTTTGCATTCAATATCTCTTTCCTTGGGCCCTCCCTTCCACAAGCCACCTTACTCCCCATTCCTTTAGAAAGTTGATGATGACACATGCATCTGAGAACTGTATTTTTATAAGCATCCCAACAGTCAGCAGGAGGTGAGATCATAGCCTGGGCCTGCTCAAGGTTCCAGAGAAGTCAAACTCCAGGAGGGTTTTGATGTTAATCTTTATAGTTCACCATTCTTGGCTGACTCGGGATAAAACATCATGGGGAGAAAGGATAGACACTGCAGGCTACACAGGGAAGCTTTTCTTCTTGAGTGCTGAGCCAGAGGGAGAAGCCAATTTCAGAGATTTTCAGTCTTATCTTGGAATTAGTAATAGCCCCAAACCAAAGAATAGAAAGAGTTGATATAGGTATTGTCTTTCTCCCTTATTATTGTATACCTCTCTGCTCTGCTGAAGCCTCATCATGTCTTGAATGATGTGATCCTATAGTGCTGGGACCTTGGATTCCAAAAAGCTGGGCAGAGGCAGAGTTTTAACAGGTCTTTTAATTGTCATTTCAATTGAGTCTCACTCTGCATTACCTCATTTGGGATTTTCTTGGCAGAGATACTGGTATGGTTTGCCATTTTCTTCTTCAGCTCATTTCACAGATGAGAAAACTGAGGCAAAGAGTGTTAGATGTCTGAGTCTAGATTTGAACTCAGGTCCTCCTTAATCCAGGATCATTGATTTATCTACTGTACTACCTAACCTACTCTGAGCAGGGCTTATCCAGCTAGAAAAGCTTCAAATCTAGGCCTGGAGACAGTCTTTATACCTAGGGAATAATGGAACTATTTCAATCACCCAAAAAGTGCGAACATAGTAAGCACTATATAAATATTAGACATTATGTAATATGATAATAATCAATGACTAACATTTATATAGTGCTTACTATGTGCCAGGCACTATGCTAAGTGCTTTATAAATATTATTTCATTTGATTCTTATAGCAACTCTGAGAGATAGATATTATTATTATCTCCATTGTACAAAGGCAAACAGCACTAAAGTGATTTGTCTAGAATCACAAATTTAATTGTTGTCTAAGGATGCATTTGAACTCAGGTCTTCCTGATTCCAGGCTCAGGGCTCTATCTCCTCTGTCCTCTAGTCAACTCCCCTTCATCCCTTTTCTCTACTTATCGCTAGGAGCTTGGCAAAAAGATGATGAATTTCTTTGGCCAGAATAATTTAGGAAGACCATGGTTTAAGGGATTGTCAACCTTTCTGTGTATGTATACTATAAACCACCTTGGCAGTTTTGTGAAGCTTATCAGGACTCCTCAGAACAATGCTTCAAAATGCATCAAACAAAATACATAGATTTAAAGAAAACAATCATAGTGAAATACGTTTATCAAAATGTTTCCTTTAAATGTTCACAGAACCCAGCTTACAAACCCTTCTGTGAGGAAGGAGGGATGTTGAGCACATGGGTCGAAGTATTATTGACATTTCTATACATATCTATATCTTAGTTTTGCTCTGCATGTGTGGTTTTATCAGGGGCCTCTTGGGGTAGGAACAATAATATTCATTGCATTATATACATATGTGTGTGTGTATATATATATATATATGTATATATATATGTTTAATATCTTGCATCTAAACAGTATTGTATGGTTTTTAAAGTATTAGTAAATAGAATGTTGGACTTAGAATCAGGAAACCTGCATTTGACTCCCAAACCAAGCACTTATTAATAACAACACTAAGCAAATCACTTAAATTCTTTTAGCTCAGTTTCTTCATCTGCAAAATGGGATAATGGCACCAATGTCTGAGTGTTGACACAAGGAACAAATAAAATCATGTATGTAAATTATTTTTTTTCCTTAAAGAACCAAATAATTTCTAGCAAGTATTATCAAATACATTATTTCATTCAAGTAATATAAAATATCCTTAAGAGGTGAAACAGATACTATTATTCTAAATATATATACCATTTGATACTTTATATACATGATTTTATTTGATACGACCATCCAGTAAACTAACACAAGGCAGCTAAGTAGCATCATACTGCACAGGCATTGTGCCTGGAGTCAGGAAGACAATTAATTCCAATATTTAATGTTTATTAGACACTGAACAAGTGACTTAACCTTTATTTGCCTCAGTTTCCTCAACTGTAAAATAGAGACAATAGCACCTAATTCCAAAGGTTTTTGCAAGGATCAATTGAGGTAATATTTGCAAAGTATTGGGCACATAGCCTGGCACAAATGCTGGTTATTATTATTGAGTCTTGATAGTATTATTATTAGATCTTGATGATATTATTTTATTATTACTATTAGGTCTTGACAATATTACTAATAGTATGTTTGAGAGTTGAAAGTGTGAAGATTGAAAGTAGAAGTGGTTAAGTCCAAGGTCATCACACCTCACAAAAGACAAGAGAACAGGTCTTCTGATTTCTAATACAATTCTCTTCCAGCTCTACCAGTCTGAATACTTATAAATCATATCCCAATATGGGTCTAACAAGTTGTCTGACAATCCAAATTCTCTGAACAAAAGAGGATGATTTCAAGGCACCAGGGATTTCTTCTAACACATTTGGAAAATCAAAAACAAAGACATTTCATTCATTTTTTAAGGATGCTTTTGTTAACACTTTAAATGGTTTAAATCCAGATGGAAATCCTATCCCAGGCTCCATCTGGAGAAAGAAATAGAATCAGGTGTGTGATGCTAGAAAAATTTGGTTAAGCAGTAAGTGCTCTGCAGTAATTAATGCATAATTAATGCTTGTTGTTCTTACTCCTTATTTTTCACCAGCTATTCTTGAGTCCTGTGACACAGGCAAGACTCTTAGCCCCTGACATTCTCTCTGGCTGTGACCCATACCTGGAACATTTTTCCATCTCTTCTCTGACTACTGACATCTCTGACTTCCTTATAAGATACTTCACATTCTCTTCCATTTTTTTCATTCTTTATATTTTGTTCTGTTATTTCTTGACCTCTTACAGCTTCACTGGCTTCCCCTCGTCCAATTTTAATTTTCAAAGAATTATTTTCTTCTTTAAGACTTTGTATCTCAGACAACTTTGAGGTATCACTTCACACCTCTCAGATTGGCTATAAGATGACAGGAGAAGATAATGATAAAGTTTGGAAGGGATGTGGGAAAAGGAGAGCGGAGAGGGAAGGAGAGGAGAAGAGGGAGAAAAAGGAATCTCTGGCCATTAACTTTTCTCATCTGAAAACTTAAACACAAAATCCTATGACTCCTACATTTACCTACCTAGTTAAATGATGCAATTGGAAAAACTATCAGTCTGATGAAGATTGAGGTTTGAGTGGCAAAGACCTCTACAATTCTTTCCAACTCCACAGTGTTAATCCTTGAGTCAAAAAGACCTGAATTCAAATCCAGCCTCAGTCACTTACTAGCACTAACACTCTCAGCCTCAGTTTCCTTATATGTAAGAATGAGAATAATAATAATAATAACACTTACCTTCCAGGGTTGTTGTGAGGAACAAATGAGATAAAATGTGTAAATCTCAAAGTAGTATGTAAATAATAGCTATTATTAGTGCATCATGAACAGACTGCAAGTTTCCACAGCAGACATTCTCATCACTAACTGAATCACAAATTAACTTCATCATTAGGTATTTATTTAAGAGTTTAAAAAAATTTTAAAGCAACAAAAGTTATATCCTTTACATCAAATATTATTATATACTTTTATTATAAATGCCTATAACACGGTTATTATGGAAACTAGGGATATTCTATGAAGGTACCACCTCCTGAGCAAATCAAGCACTTGTGGAATCCAGTACTTCCCTATGGAATTTCTGATCTCCATGTTTCAGAAACCATGTTTAGAAATAATTAGCTCCATCAGATGATTCTAAATGCCTTGGTGCTTCCTGAGCTCCAGATGGAGAGCCAGCCAGTCCTTGTGGCTTCTGTGTTTGTCTCTCAGAGAAACTAATGTGATGATGGATTCATTATACAGAGAGAAATACCAGAATTATTAAGTTCTAAGGCACCTGGAATAGCACATTGCAGAGAATTCATGCCAAATTGCCAAGAGCTGATGTTTCTTTGACAGCTCAGACAGGGAACACATTTCCCTCATTTGATTCTCTGATGGGAAATTTCTCATAACTTCTGAAGATTCTGAATGGCTCCCTAGGATAATTCAGGTATCTACCTGCTCTTCTTCCTTCTTCCATCTCAAAAGAAAATGGCAAACTGGCCCAGATTAGTGTTAGGCCTAAGAATGGGATAATCATTTTGTTTTTCTATTTCTTGAGTCAATAAATTCTGAAATGGATATAGCCCCTAGGTAGCTAGCAAATCTAGAGCAGAATTCCATTCTGATGCACTCAATAGTCATAGCTCACATTTCTATAGTACCCTAAGGTTTACAAAAAGCTTTCTTCACAATAACTACAGAAAACAAAGGATTTCAGAATTGGAAAGAATCTCAGTGGCCTTAGAGTCCAACCTATATCTGAAAAAATATCACCACTATAAATAAAATATCCAAGTGGTCACTGAAACTTGTTTGAAGACAAGAGTACTAATAGCAAAAGGTCCAACAAGAGGGCCCATCACTTCCCAAAGCAAATCATTCCATTTATAGGTATTCTTCAATTATTAAGAAATTTTTCTTGACATTAACTATAAATAGTCCAAAGTTTATTATTCCCATTTCATAGATGAGCAAAACTAAGCCTCAAGATAGCTTTTTTGAAAGCAAATCTTTCCCTTTGCCTGGCTTTGTTTACCTCTTGCTTCATATATCTAATCTACCAATCAACACAAATATTTCTAGATAGAAATAGGATTGGCCAAATCAATTTAACTTTCTCAAGATTACCCCCAATAGTGAAGATATGTGTGGGGTATAATCTCCTCAAAGGCAGAAACTGTATTGCTTGCATTTTTATCCCTAGTATTTAATAATACCTGGCACATAGCATTTAATAAATGCTTTTTTTCCATCACACACACACATCCACAATACAAAACAGAATGTGGTCAGCATATAAAAAAAGTACAAAGTATTCAGTGAAATTCAAAGTGAAGTGGTTATTTTTAACTGATAAAATTTTAAAAGAACATGTAAAAGAGAGGTGCCTTTAAAATCTTTTTTTTTCTTTTTGTCAAGGCAAACAGGATTAAGTGACTGCCTAGAATCACACAGGTAGTAAGTGTCAAGTGTGTAGGGCTGAATTTGAACTCAGATCTCTTGACTCTATGGCCAGTGCCATATCTATTGTGCCACCTACTTACCCTAAACAGTCTTTTGAAGGATAAGCAGGGCTTCAAAAGGTGGAGATGGGGGCACACTGTGTATAACGTGAACAGATACCATGAAAAAATGAAGACTTTTTAGAGAGACATGAAGGGAATAGATTAAGATAAGGATAGAAGGACAAAGAGTTAGATTTTGAAGGGCCTTGAATGCAAAGTTAAAGAGTCTAGCCTTGATCCTGTAGGCAAAGAAAAGACATTATAGAATTTTGAGCTTAGGAGGGATTTAATTAGATCTGTGCTGTCTGGGCAGCACGAGAAGGACAAATTTGAAGGGAGAGAAAGAAGAGGCAGAACCTTTTCCATTTTTCTAATGATAAATATATAATGTATGTATATATACACATATACTATATACATGTTCATTTTCTCCTTCATCCTCAAGGCAATTTGGTTTTAGACCAAAAATTTCTTAGCTATTTGCAAGTATTTTATTCTGCATGTCGGCCCCTTTGTGAATCATCAAGGGAATACAGGAGGCAGAACCCCAGGTTGAATCAAACCACATTTTAATAACTGTCATTTATATAAAAAAGTATTTTATCTACTGTCATGTGCAATCCATTCTGGAAATATGATTAAGTTCTGGGTATAATATTTGTTTACTCTAGCCATGGTAGAACAACAGTCATTTTTATTTGGTAGAGATTTAATTGATTTGCCATTCTTATTTCAAACTCAAAACCTCGGCGACATCCTGACCTGCCAGAATCCAGGCTAATATATTAGATGTTTTCACATGTGTCAGATGGTCTGTCTTTGCCTGGCAGGATCTTGCCAGTAGTTTCTACCCTGCTATTTTTCAATTACTGCACTGAGAGAGAAACCAAGGATGTCTCCCAAAGCTTGTACATTAATGTCATTGCCTTTCAGCTCTAAAGATTTGGATTAAAATCTTTCTGACATGAACTTGATGGGAAAGATTTTGTTTCAAAGAAGAAAGTTCTTATTTTAAAATGATTCTTTCCTCATTTTTTAATGTCTGGAAACCTGATCAAATAATATAGCAATAATACCACTTAGCAGTTATATAGGGCTTTAAGGTTGGCAGAATGTTTCAATGTACTTTATCTCCCTTGATCTTCAAGACAACCACAATTGGGTAAATAATACATATATTATTATTGCCATTTACAAATGGGAAAATCGGGGCTCAGAAGGTTAGATAATTTTCAAATAGTCACAGAGAGTGTAATTAATTGAGATATAATAGACACATTATGATAAACATTTATTGGGCACCTACTATGTGCCAGACACTATGCTATGAGAATCAAAACCAGGTTACTCCTGAATTCACAGGCAAAATTCTTTCCCCTGGCTTGAACCTCATCTCAGTCAAAGAACCAGGATTCAAATTCTGACTGCTATTTATAACTAAACCTGCTCATACTGACTCTCAATGACTGTTAAAGTTTCAGCATTAGTATATGTCATTTCAGAAATCAGAACACTACGTGTTCTTAATTTTTTGTTATTGTTGCTTATCTAGACTTGATAAAATAATAAATTTTTAACAATGCAGACAAAATTTAAAATTGTGTGACCCATACATTTTTCCTATCCTACTGCATGTGAAACATTTACTAGCATCCCTCTATTGATGGCCTTTATAACCTTAAACAGAACATTTAACTTCTGTGGACCTCAGTTTCCTCCACTGTACAAAGAGAGAAGTGAACTGGACAATCTCTAATGGTTCTGTCAACTTTAGTACTGGCATTCTATGTTTAACATTTCCTTGTTTTCCTGTTGTTTTGTGAGTACTAATCCTGTCTTTCCAACTAAGCTGTAAGCCACTCTGTACCATGGACATTCTCTAATACTACCTAATGCCCAGCAAGCATCCACATCACTGTCAGAGCTATCTTCCCAGTACACAGATCTCATCATACAGTGCATTCCAACTCACATTGATATAGAGTTTTAAGGCATACAGTATGCAGGGATTCATTTTTACTTCCTAATCCAAGTCCAAATAACTTTGCATTAAAAGTTTTTAAGGCATTGAAGGTTCTCCAAAGCCAGGTTCCACTTGCCTTTTATCTCTGTTTACTTCCTATAAGGATGCCTGTTGGCCTCCAGCTTCTTAAATTGTGGGACATGATTCCATATCTCATATCTGAATGTGGGGGATTTTGAAATTATGATTTACCAGTAAATGTTTGATTTATATGCCTACTTTATATATATCTATATATGTATAGGTCATGTAAAAATTCATTGGGTGAAAAGGGTTCATAAGTAGAAAGGGTTTAAGAAGTCGTTAAATATTTGAAGAATGAAATAATAGAGGACATAATTTTACACTGCCTTTTGTACTATTACTCTGGCTAAGGGTAACTTGGGCCTCTGTTTCCTCATCTGTAAAACAAAAGGATTAAGTCTACAAGATTCCTTGCTGATAAAGATCTATGATTCCCTCAATTTATTCCTTATTTTCTTGCTCCTTAGCTTTGCTTTGGTTTTCCCTTTGCCCAGAATGAACTCCCTCTAATCTCTACCCAATAATCATCTTTTAAGGACCCCTTAAGAAAATTAATTGAAAGAATGAAGAAAGCATTACATTTGGAATCAAGAAGATTAAAGTTTAAATCTCATTTTTGACATTCACTGCATGACCCTAGATGAGGGAGTGAACCACTCAGTCTCAGTTTCTTCATCTGTAAAATAGGGACAAACATAACACCAATTTGGTAAAGACAAAATGAGATAACATGTGTAAAATGTTTTGCCAACTTAAAAGTAATAAATAAGTGCTAGTTATCATTATTGTTTATTATTATTATTATTTAAATGTAACATTCTTCATAAAACCTTGCCAAAGGATCCCCAAAGGAGGAAAGTTGTTTTTGTTTTGTTTGATCATTCACTGAAGTCCTCCTTCAAAGTTTCATTCTGACAGGGATGTCACCTTGAATTCTTGAAGGATGTGCAGATGCTCTAGTCAACTTCATCCAGCTATAAGAGCTTTAAGAACACGCCTAGTAATGGACAAATGACTAACAACATAACAGAAAAAGGGCTGCTAGCCATGTGTTAGGATGACCAGGATTCAGGTCTTGTCTCTGGCACATAGTGTGTGATCCTAGGCAAGTCACTTAATCTCAGTACACCCCTGTACCCTCTCTAAGACTACAGATTATAGGATAGCTGCATATTCTGTATTAGTGAAAGCTGTGCTCTCTGGTAGATAAGAGATTACTCACTGGGAGCTGCCTGCAACCTGTAAAATCAAAGATCTAAACCTAAAAATAAATAAATACATAACCTCTCCAGTTACTCATATTTCCCTATCAAAATAATAATTGTAAAGAGAGCTGCCTTCTAGGAGGGGTCTGATATATCCAAATAAAAATGGAATAATCTGAAAGAAGAGCAGAAACTAACACCAAATGATTTTTTTTGGTAACTTCAGTTCAACAAGTATTTTTATTAAGTAGCTTTTATATGTGTGATATAATGTTAAAGATTCAAAATTGTAATTTTGGACAATACCTCCTCCCAAGAATCTTATGATCCCCATTATGAAGATAGACATGTACATCTTAGATTTTAGATAAATCTATGCTGATGGTAAACAATAAATAGAATGTCATCTATTGATGCAAAGCTTGACCCCTTCCCATTTAATACACATTATTGCATTTCTTATCTGTCTTTCTGAAAACATTTTGTAAATACCAAATTTCTTCTGGTTCATTTACCATTTAGGGAGTAGCATAGCTGCACTTAAGTGTATTCAAATAGTCCCTGACAACAACAACAAAAATAGCTCCACATAATTATTATCAAACACAAATATATTTATATAGCAGAATTCAAGTAGCCTATGCCAAAAGAAAGCAATCTCCACAGGTTCCAGGGACAAAATGACATAATGATGTCCTTCTTTGGTGTATAGTCACTCTGTAGAACCCCACTCCTCTGTTCTCTTCAGCCCCAGTTCTTTTTATTTCCTTTTAATTATTTTTAATTATGGAACAAAACAAACATTTCTAAAACATAATATATTAAAAAATGCACATCAAACTGCAAATTTATTTTGTAGCACTTACTATTCCTTTTAAATATATAAATTTCTTAAAACATTTTTTTCTTCCTTCTTTCTCCCCTCCCACATTCTGAAAGTAACTGTTATTAGACACAAATAAGTATACAGACACACACACACACACACACATATACATATATATGTTACTGTTAGAGACAAATAGGTATATATATACCTATTTGTGTCTAAAAGTAATATATACACATACATACATGTATATATGTATATGTAAATTGTGCATATTTAAATGTATATATGCAAATATAAATGTGTCTGCATATAAATATATGCATATATATTAAATTATTCTATATTACATGTAGGTTCAAACCTTTATTCATTTTGGCCTGTGTTCCCAACAATCTGCACAGCCAAAATAGCCTCTCCCTTTTTATCCCTTGGTGTAAACAGCCCCCATAGAAGGTAAAAAAATAAATTAAAATACCTAAAATCCCTACTAGACACCCTCTCCTCTTATTATACAACATGTGACAGACATCAATCACTTCCAAATAAGCAGAACTTTGTTACCCACCCTAAGCATCCTCAGGCATCTTTCCCCTTTTCCAGCCATATATGTCCTCAAAAATGTCTTTTACAGTACTCTCATACACAAACCATTGTTGGTCGGATGCTTCTGCCTGCTTCTGCCCACCATGCAATTTGTATCCCCCATGTACACAAATAATACAAACTAGACTTTGATAAGGAAGTCTCAAGCTGAGAGGAATAAAAGATTCAGAGAGGGAGGGACCACATGCCAAGGAACACTGGGTATGTAAACATAATTCTTCCTAACATTGCTGGCTTCCTTGGGAGAAATTCATTGGTATTTTCATTTCCCCTTATATTTCCAGACAGCTGTCACTTTCTACACTGAGATGCATAAAGGCCTTGTCATAGCCCCAAGCAAACATCAGAGTTACACAGCCAAGTAACAAAGCTGAGCAAACAGGGCAAATTCTCTAACCTTCCCTGGCTCACGGGAAGCAGGGTTTCATCATGTGGACATCTTCCACGGCCTCTCACACCAAAGGAGGTACTGAATGAGGGCAAATGATGATTTGCATGTCACACCCTACCTCTTTACAATCTCCCCATGAACTTGCAGCAAATTGAGGCCAAAAAGGTCTCCAGGCTTTGCGGATGAGGGAGAAACACTCTGTCTAGCGATTCCCCATCTGTCCCAGCTCATCCATTTCAATAAATGCACCTGGTCGATGTTCAATTGGGAAAGTGCAGCTAGGACTTAATCCTGCAATGAATGAAACTGAGAGACACACTCTCTGATTCAGATGCCATTATCTCTAATAGTCTGAAAGGCTCCTGCGTCCAAAAGAAGGTTCTGCAGCAGAGCTCGGTGCCAATGCTCGGGAGAATCTTAGAAATGACAAGGGCAGATGGATCCTGAAATTCAAAATGCTAAAAAAAAATAATCCAATAGAGCCATGAGAAGGTCTCAGGAAATGTAATTTTGATTGACTGAGCAATCAGAGCTAGTTCTATACACAGGAACATTTGGAGACAGTTTGCAAGGTACAGTTTGAAGGAGCCAGAAAAGTCCATTTGCTCTCCGAAAGAATTTCTATCATTGGGTTGTCACAGTGCCTAGAATACCACCATCAGCATTTCATTCCATTGACCTAAGGCACTGTGTTTCTAGTTTGTGGTGTTTTTTCTTTCTATCTGATTCTTTAGGACCCCATTTGGGATTTTCTTGGCAAAGATACTAGAGTTGTTTGAATTTCCTTCTCCAGCTTATTTAACAAATGAGGAAATTGAGGCAGACAGAACTAAGTGACTTGCCCAAGGTCAGACACTAGTAAGTGTCTGAAGTCAGATTTAAACACGGAAAGATGAGTTTTCCTGACTTCAGGACACGCACTCTATCCATGTACTACCTTGCTGCCAGTGTTCCTAGTAATCCCTTGTTAAAATGGAAATGTTAGCCAAGAAGGATCATACACTTACCCTTATATCCATTAATACCTTAATGTGAATTAAATTATACAATTAATATGAGTGAAACAGTTGATCACTTAGCAGAACACTGTGAAAAAAGAATATGGGATTGACAGATGTTGAAAGAGAAAGGGAGAAGAAAAGTGTAGTATAATAAAGCAAATTTGAACAGTGGGAACCCTTGGTCAATTAAGAGAAAGAATAAGTCTGAGTATTATGGTGGAAGAAACAAGAAGGGGATCTAAGGCTATGGAGGGGCTTTGAAAACAAACTGTCTCTGTCACAGTTTTGTCTATAATGACTCTACAAATAATTGTCAGGATAGAAATAAAATGTTACATAAGCACCACTAGAATAAAAGCACCTGTTGGCGTAAATCAATTCCTCTCCATTATCTATTAGGATTAAATTATCAATAGGAAAGAAATAGAAAAGGACCTGGTAAGTCACTGACTTCTATGCAGACCCTACTGAGCTAATGCCTGTCCTCACAAGGAACTTGAAATAAGTGAGAGTACAATTGATAGAGCATTGCAGTTGTAGTCAGAGAAATCTGAGTTCAAATCCCACCTCATTTACTGACTGTATAACTCTAGGCAAGTCACTTAATCTATCTACTTCAATTTCCTCAGCTGTAAAATGGGTATAAAAATACCTCACAGGGTTGTTATGAAGATCAGATGAGATAATACATATAAATTGATTGGCACATAATAGGCACTGTATAAATGTTTGTTCCCTTCCAGAAATGGTCATAAATCAGTATTTTGAAGTCCGACAAATGATGGTGATCAAGGTTTACGAGTAATGGAGGGAGGATAACCTATGGAACCCACATATTAATAATGTGATATAAAAATAACGATCTTACTTACAAAAACTTTATACCATGGTGAATGATTAGTCTCATTCACAAGTGGTATAGACTCTGGCCAACTTAGACACTATTCAGAAGGGTTATATAAATAATAGGACTAAATTTCCCAATTTCCCTAAATTTCATTTCACCTCCTTGTTAAAAAAAAAACTTTTCATGACTGGCCACTGCCTATCAAAGAATTTCCAAGTTACTAAACCTGATATCCAAGAATCTCAACAATTATGGCACCTTTCTCCTTTCTGCCCATGTCTCATACATGTTCTAGTCAAATTGTGTTACCCACTTTCCTTTAACTACTTGTCTTTGCTCACACTCTTCTCTCTACTTAAAATGCCTTACCCCTATTACTATCTGTTCAAATCCCTTAAAAAAAAAAAAAAGTGGTACAAGTGTTATCACTTCACAAAACCTTCCACAATCATTCCAGTTGAAAACTTTATCTTTAGCTGATCTCACAAGTCTTTATACTATTCACATGTACTAATGAAATTTGTACTCTTCAACATGTAGTACAAATCAGTGCAAGTTCAGATACCTTTTTGAAGAGAAGCAGACTATCTCCTTCTCTTGCAGAGTTGTGTGAATTAGGTGCATCCTAGGAACTTGTGTTCTCCCTTGCTAGAGAAGATCCTTTTTCCTGGATGAAAACTCTCTAAATAGCAGAGGAAAACTACTAGAATGGATCACTATTTCTTGAGGCACCCAAGCCATCCATACTCAGTTTTCTTTCAACTCCATTACTGACTCTTCAATCTCTTTCATCTCCATACCAATAGCCTTCTCATCTTGATAGCTACAATCTTAGCTCAGCTTGATGAGTTACTACCTAGGACCATTGTTTCATGAAGGTCATCCATATTCACTCTCCTATCTCTCTTCTTGATTCTCTGGACTGCTCTATCTAGGTTCCCTCCCTTCTCTATCCCAATTCCCTTCTAGTTTGTGCTGTTTTCTCTCATTTGAATATAAAATCTTTAAAGTAGGGACTGTCTTTTTTATGTTTGTATTTATATTCCCAGTTCTTAACATAGTGCCTTACCCAGAGTAAGAGTTTCATAAATGCTTTATCAATCTCTACTCCTATACTACAACACATCTATGATCTCAATGATGTAATTACTACTTCTAAAGATGCAGGTTTCAACCCATTCTGCTTCTTTAATTCTGTGACACTCCCAGCCATGCTCTCCCATTCGTTTTGCCACAATGGCCTCACTTAAATGTTGGGAGACCTTACCATTAATATACCCATGACATGAGTATAAGTTAAGTCAAAGATTTATGCAGGAGCCCCTCTTGGATTCCTCTACTGATACAGAGTCTTTATCCTCACCCTTCACAGTAGAGGAGACACACATTACCCACATTTAGGTAAAGTAAAGGGGGAATGAAAGAGGTTTGAAAATATATGCTTTTTCAAAGTGCCAAAATTGCAGACAAAAAGCAGAATATCTACCTTCTCCTTTAAAAAAAAAAAAGTGACAAACTGTTTCAGCTCAGCTGTGAAAAAGGAAAGTCTAACCAAGGGAGGAATTGGAGCAGAGAAACAAATGCTAATGTCCAGTCTGAAGAAACAAATTCAGAAATCTAGCTGAGAACAGGCCTAATAAGCTCTATAACCCCTAATATGAGGATGAAGTCAAAGCCTTGGATCCCTATCTTTGTGGTATAGCTATCAACAAAATGAGAAAGGCCAGAAAGTGAGGGATGGGAGAATATGAAAAAAGCTGACACACTAAATATTTCAAAAGAGAAAATCTCAGGAAAAGCTCAAAGACACACATACACACACATACACACACACACACACACACACACACACACACACACACACACACACGACCCTAAAATGAAAAAGAAAGATGAATAATGAAGTGTGAAGTAGAAAACAAAACCCTCATTAGATATTATAAGAAAAAAAAGTCCCCAATACCTAATGAATATAGAATACTAAGACTCCTAAGAGAACTTGGGACAACAAGAAATTATTGAATAGTTTTTAAAAATGAAAGCCAGAAAAAGAAATTAAATTAAGGATAATTTTGTCAGACTATAGAGCTTTCAATCAATAAATAATCTAAAATTTCATTTAACAGATTAGGAAAAAATATGATGAATAATCTCTCTTTTAAAAATGACTAACATATTTGAAGCATAAAAATGCTAAAGAGAAGAAAAATCTAGCAGAAAAAAGCAAAAGTCAAAATTAAAAGAACTCATGAATTTTACATGTGTTCTCCAAGAGACTAATCTTGAAGACAGAATTAACTGAAACAACTTAAGAATTATGTCTTCAAGAACATGATGATTTAAGGAAAAAATTTTGGAAATAACAAGAAATTTTGCTAATAAATTCCGAAAATAGGCAATAAGACAATCA
The DNA here is from genome assembly GCF_016432865.1 of Antechinus flavipes. NCBI lineage: Eukaryota > Metazoa > Chordata > Mammalia > Dasyuromorphia > Dasyuridae > Antechinus > Antechinus flavipes. The sequence continues at coordinate 529,932,440 of NC_067400.1, forward strand.
ATTTAGAGAGTCCAAATTTCTTACAAGAACAAACACACATGTACCCAAACTCTCAAACTTTCAGGCATATAATGACAAACAATAAATTATGCAAGAAGCCTAAAACAATACCTTCAAACAAAAGGCAAATGAAATCAGAATAGCCCAAGTTTATTTTACAGCCATAAGAAATAACATAAGGAATAGAATAAAATATTTTGAAAAATTACAATCTAAAATTATATTCCTACATGGACTAGAGAGGAACATTGTGAGCTTTGAGGGGTCAAAGAATTTAGGGACTTCGACTGATGCCCTAGTCCTAGCAAGGAACTTTAAGCAGCTGGGAAATGAAGACAAACTCGACATCCTGAGGAAAAACAACTTCAAAATTCAAAATTCATAGAAGCTATAACATGCTTTTAAGGGGATCTAAGTCTTCCCATGAAAGGGAAGAGGGAAGAAGGTGAGACTTCTAACAACCAGAATCTCTGAAGTATTTCTTTGTCACATGTGTTTTCTAAGCTTGAGCCCATGTTTCCCTGGACATTGTATATATCCTGTTAAAAAGGTACATTTGAAACTTTTAGTTGATGTTTTTGATACCAACTCTTCTAAAATTGATTTTAAAAAAACTAAAAATAGTAAATTCCCCCAACAAAACTAAATTCTAATTAAGCCTAGCTAACTAATTGATATTATTGGTAATCAATAGAGGAAGCACACTAGTCAGAGAGGTCATATGCTATAGCATTAGAAAACTACCCTCTAAAAAAAAAGAAAAGAAAAAGAAAACTATTCTCAGACCTTTAGGCCCATGTCGAGACCTTAATGAAAGATAAAGTAACTGCCTTCTAGAGGCCTGACTTTTCAGTGCCAAGTGACCAATAGGGAAAAATAGTTCCAGTACATGAGCTACACTTTTAAAGGACAATCAACTCCCATACTGAAAAGTTATTCTAAAAGATTAATATGACAATTAGTGTCTTCTAGGTCACCTTAGAGGAGTTGGGGAGAAGATGTTCAAGTGTTTTTTTTTCCCTTTTCAGATTATATTTTTTGAAAAAATGAAAATGGTGTTGAAGAGAAGATGGTAGACCAAGTACAGAGAATATCTTTGTGCTGGAAGTGACACAGTTTTTAGGGCACTGAAAGATCAGTTCTTAATTTTATCTGAAAAGTCTCAATAGAATGGCTCTACCAAATAAAGATTATAATAATCATGCTTACAGCATGTGAAACTTTATAAAAATGTTTTCCTCTTATAAAATCTAAATGAAATATGCAATTCAAGTACTATTATCCATTTTTTCTGAGGATAAAATAAACTTAGAGATGGTAAAATGACTTGCTCAAGACAAGTGGGAAAAGCAAAGTTTGAGCTCAGTTCTGACTTGAGTTCAATGCTCTTTCTGTCATAGCACACTGGGAAATTAATTAGAAGTGAACAGGAAGCTTTTCTGATCATCTATAAGAGACCCAGATATGCCCCAGATCCACTCTCAAGGCTAAACAGACTTGCTTGTGTATGTCCACAGAAATTAATATAACATTTGGAAGTCATAATCCTTTTTTTAAGACACAGAAGTAGTTTTTCAGAAGCTAGTGTCTGGTTTAAATAATTCCTTTTCAGGTCATTCCTCCTTTGATTCTGATGGACATTATAAATGGTTTGCTGATACTTTAAGGAAAGATCTTTACTGAGGTGATTTGCCAGAACAACGTATTCTAACACAATCATACTAATCATTTCTAACAGTCATCAAATCAAATTTGCTTTGGAAAAAAAACTGAATCAATACCCTGCCTTATATTTTCTAGTTCTGCTTTGAATTTTAATTTTCCTGCTGATCATACCATAAGTGCATAAGATTTTATATGAAGATATTAAGACTCTTTACTTTAGTCATATCACAGGCAGGAAATAAAATATAATAGTAAAATAGGTGAAATCAAGTCAAGTCTGGTACATTTACATTAGACAGAAGAAGAGAAACAGAGCTGATATTACAATTCAAGAAAAGAAAGATCTTTCTTCCTTCCTATTTATACAGGATATGTTTGAAGAGAAACCTGGTTGATAGGATAGAGAATAAATAAATAACAGAAGTAGAGAGTAGATTCTGGGAAGGAACAGATATGCAGAGGAGCCAGTGTCTCAACATGTCCTTGAATTCTCTAGATAATTTGAAGAATTTCCCCTTGGATGAAATTAGACCCTCTTTTTCTCTTGGTTGAGAGGAGTTATCTCATTCCCAGTAAGAGAGGAATATTATCTAATAGGTATAATTTCTCTGAACTCTATCTACAATGTACTTGGATAAAGGGATATATTCCCTTTTTACTAGTTGTGATGGTGGGGGTTTTTTGTATCTAGTATTTAATGAGAAAAACTTGGCCTTCAGATATTAGCAGTATTCCTTCTCCTTGAAGGGACATCAACCAAATGAAATAGCTGAAACTTCAAAATTATTTCCCTTGGACTCAAAATATTGGGAGGGGGGAGGATGACAGAGAGGACAACTAGATATCATACTGCTCTGGTACCTCCAATGGAAAGCAGAATGGTGAACCTTACAGCATCTTCTCTGGCTCCTCTCCAGACAAGAAATCAAAGTCTTACTTAGATAGAAACAGGCCAGATTCTTGAGAGAAACCATTTAAGTCTCCCTACAAGGTGAATTTAGACAATCCAAATGTACATCCAAATAACCTATACACATACAGTTTACACAAATACCCCAGGGACCTCTTTTGAACAAAATGAATAATGATTTGCAGAATCTCAGACTTGAGTGCATGGTTTAGCAGACAATCCTTTTTCATTCTATCCATCCATTTTTTTCCATATAATATTTCTTCTTTAATCTGTTCCTAGCAATATAGACTACGAGACCTTAAGGAGGTCTGGGAATCTTAGCCTTGCCTTTCTATAGTATCCCATCACTTCATGAGCTTACTGGTTGGGCTTCGTTGCACAGAAGTCAAAAAATTAACTCAACAGTACCATTTTATTAACTAGATTAAAATCATGTCTCCCTGACTTTAGACCAAGCACTCCATCCACTAAACTATCAGTTGATCAGACTCAGCAGCGAGTATTCAGTTTAATCCAATATATGGTAGGCATTGTCCAGTATGTTAGTTAACACAGGAGATAGAACTGTAGACCTGAAATCAGGAAGATTTGATTTAAAATCTTGCCTGTGACACTATCTATGTCAAATCAATTAACCTCTCTTTGTCCCTGTTTCTTCATGTATTAAAGAATGGTAATAAGATCACCTATCTCCCTGCTACACCTATAAAGATCAAATGACATAATATTTGTACTTTGCAAACTTAAGGTATCATAAATACTAGCTATTACTAGTGTAATATATGAAAGACAATAATATATGAAGACAATAAATAACAAAATAGCCCTGCCTTCAAGATGTTTACATTCTTATCAGGAGTGTGTGTAAACTTGGCAAGTATTCAGGGGATTGGATAAGAGTGAGAGCAGGCTCAAGGTAGGGACACAAATTTAAATGCTATTGCAGTCATCCAGCCAATAAATTATAAGGGCCTGAACAGTGTGTTGGCCATGATAGTGAAGAGAAGGAAGTGAGAGAGAACTGATAGGACCTGGCAACCACATGAATGCAAAACATGAGGGAGATGGAAGTTTAGAGGATTACTGAGGGAGAGGGGAATATAAAACTAGGTAACCAAAAAGATGGTGATGTCCTCTATAGAAATATAGGCGTTTAAAAAAAAAAAAAAAAAGAAAGAGGTTTGCAGGGAAAATAATGATTTTTGCTTAGGACATGTGTCCTAAATTCTGATTAACTAAAGTGATGCAGAAGTATGAGAAGAGTTTAGATCTGAGAGCTAAATTCAGCCTTGGATGCCATGCAAATACAAAATTTCCAAATCCAGCCAAAACAAATTAAAATGCAATTTGGAAATACTTAGTAAAGTAAATAAAACTACAATAAAACAATGTAACGACTACACTAGCACTCAGGATACCTCAGAATCAGCTGGAGTCAGGATAAGCAAAAGTCCTTAGTCTTTATTCTTGATCTTTAGATGCAGGATTGAACAGGATGAAAGCAGAATCTCCACAACTACCTTCTTCCTCGTCTACCGCAAAAGTGACTCTGGCTCATCTTACTCCACCCCCTAGTCCCTCCTACAATCCTCTGTATATACCAATCATTGAGCCTGCACAGGATAGTGGGAAGGACTATTTTCCAAGCATATGCGCATAGAATATTGTCCAATCAATAATTAGTCCTAAGTGCTTGAACCGACCTCAGTGCAACGACTCAAGAGTTTCAGCCCTCTACAAAACAAAGAGAGTTATGTTTTAAAACTAAGTTAATAAGGGCCACCAGGTTCCTTAAGTATGCATTAGTGATCTTTTTGAGTTTGACACCACTGGTCTACATAGAAGTGACAGATAGATCCAAGGGAATTTTGATGAGTTCATCAAGAGAATGTCTAGTGAGACAATTTGTATAATATTATTATTATCACCTCTATTTTTCAGATAAAGAATTTGACCTTCAGAAAGGTTAAATGACTGGCTCAGAGTCAATTATATAAACAACAAGTAAGAATCAGAGTCATTGTATGAATCTAGACTCCCGAGTCCAATGATCCTAACATCCTTTGAAATGCTAAAGAGACTTCCAAGCCCCAATAGCTCTTTCTGAAAAAATAGTACTTTTAATAGTTTCCATTTAATCATTTGAAGACAAGTAGAGAGTGAAGATGAATTCACCCTTTCTCTGGGAGAACTCTTTATTATTTTGTTCTGCTTGCATTGCAAATTAGAAACAATTATTTGGGGTGAAATCCTGAGGAAAGAAATGTGGTTGCCAAAGAAATGTGATTTTAATCGGAAGGCCTTCAAAGCAAGTAATCTTTATCTTGCTGGAGTTATATTTCTTAAAAGAAGGAAATCACTCAGCCAGCCTCACTTGTCAGCTTTGCATTTCTCAGCCCTCAAGAGCACTGACTTTCTGAGAGGATTTTGTCAGGCTTGTTAAAATGTCTCCATGTCCTCCAGGGTGGCCCTGGGGGGATTATCTCAGGAAGGGAGGGAGCCAAGCAATTGACCCTGTCTCTAAACACCATTTATACAACACAGGCCAGGCTGGATTTGTGCATGATTGTACAGCATATCAGGAAGGACAAGTCTAAGGCAGAATACAGGAGCAAGAGTTTTTGTCTTTGGGGTTCTCCATCTGCCTTGCTCACTTCAAACACTTTTTCATGATCCTTCCTCTCTAGATCCACCAAGATCTCTTGTGTTTAACTATTGTGATGCTGCCTTCTCTCTATCAATCAATCAATCATTAAATTTTTGTTATGTGCCTATAATGTGTCAGGCACTGTCCTAAATGCTAGGAATAGAAAAAGAAGCAAAAATCTATCTGCAAGGAGACTTCTGTAATATAAGCCAGCAATTCTCTGTCATTCATAAAATTAGAAACCTGTAAAAGATCTTGGGAATCACAGGATTATCGATTTTTACTTAAAACAAGGCATGTCAGACTAACCATATTTTCTTTTTTGACACAGAAGTAAAGAAAACACTGTATATATAATTTATCTAGACTTTAGCCAAGTTTTTGATAAAATATTTCATATAATTCTTGTGGAGAAGACAGAAAGATATGAATTAAATGATAATACAATTAGTCAACCAACAAACATTCACACAGCACTTACTCTGCACCTGACCCTAGGCTGAGGTCTGGATATACAAATAGTCACTTCCCTCAACGAGTCCATAGAATAGTGAAAGATAATATATATATAAAGGAGCTGAAAGATGAGGGGACATAGGGAGGAGAGAATTATCCAGTACTAGAATTTGGAATAGAAAGAAAGGATCCACAGGATGATTTCAGAGAAGCCTGGAGAAACTTACATGAACTGATGCTAAGTGCAATGAGCAGAACCAGGAGATCACTGTACACAGCAACAACAAAATTATTCAATGATCAGTTCTAATAGACATGGTTCTTTTCAACAATGAGATGATCCAGGTCAGTTCCAATGATCTTGTGATAAAGAGAGCCATCTACACACAGAGAGAGGATGGTGGGAACTGAGTGTTGATCACAGCATAGCATTTTCACTCTTTTTGTTGTTGACATTTTGCTTTCTTTCTCATTTTTTTTCCTTTTTGAGCTAATTTTTCTTGTGCAGCAAGATAATTGTATAAATATGTCTGCATATATTAGAATTAATCTTTTTTTTTTACCATGTTTAACATATATTGTATTACTTGGCATCTAGGGGAGGGGTGGGGGAAAGGGGAGAAAAAATGGAACACAAGATTTTGCAAGGGTTAATGTTGAAAAATTATCCATGCATATGTTTTCAAAATTAAAAAGCTTTAATTTAAAAAAGAGGGGCAGCTAGATGATACAGTGGATAGAGTGCTAGCTCTGAAATCAGGAGGACTCAGTTCAAATCCAGCCTCAGATACTTAATACTTCCTAACTGTGTGACCCTGGGCAAGTCACTTAACCCCAATTGTCTCAGCAAAAAGAAAGAAAGAAAAAGAAAGAAAGGAAGGAAGGAAGGAAGGAAGGAAGGAAGGAAGGAAGGAAGGAAGGAAGGAAGGAAGGAAGGAAGGAAGAAAAGAAAAGAAATTCCTATAGATATTTCAGTAGTGAGACTTGGAGAAGGATGAATACATTTTTGACCTGGGCCTCCTTATATTGAAAGTTCTAAGATATCTTTTTTTAAAAAAACAAAAAATATCCCTATCTTCAAAGAGCTTATAATCTAAAAGAGGTGATAAGATACAACCAATTATATATGAAGAAGATATATACAGAATAAGTTGAAGATAATCAACTGAGGGATGGAACAAGCATTAAGAGGAATCAGAAGGGCTTCTTGTGGAAGATGGAATTTTGGCTGGGCCTTGAAGAAAGTCAAGGTAGTTAGGAGAGAAGAGAAAGAGGATTATGTCTCTCAGGTAAGGAACAGCAAAGAGCAAAATCAGTGTCACTAGATAGGGAATTGAGAAGTGAAATAAGTAGGCTGTATTGAAGTGCCACCCCAACATCTAAACTACCCCTTATCTAATCCTGGAAGTTCAGGTAACTTAATGTACAGCAAAACCCCTAAACTGCTATTCCACCATAGCCCATATGACATAATCCACTTGTCCTTAAGGATAACCTGAGACATCCTCTTGGCCCCTATGCAAAAACCTCTGATAGGGCTTTACCTTTTGTGCACCCCTTGTGCACAACGGATAAGAACAAATTTGGCATCCTGTACTCAATCTCCCTGAGGGCACATCCTGTAGGCCCCATGACAGAAAAATTGCAGTAAGCTTCCCCTTCTCATAGGCCTCTAGGGATTGTTTTTCAATCAGTCCCTTGTTCTGTTAACTCCCTGGAAATCTTGGGCAGCATGAGGTCTAAGGACATTCTGGTAATTCCCAGAGAAGGAGCTAAAAACAGGCTTTTTGGTTCTATATAACTATTGTTTTTGGTGATAAGGACCCTCCCTCTCTTCATTTTTACTCCTTATGAGCTGATCCTTTCTTTCATTATGACCTACTTGGTTTTGGGACATTTCCCCCTTGCAACCACATATTTCAATAAATCTCCACATCAAATCCCTGTCACGTCTATTTCGGCATAATAGTAAGAACACAAAAAAGTTAGAAAGGGTCCAGATGATAAAGTGTCTGGAATGTGAAAAGGTCTAATATTTAATCCCAAAGGTTATAAGGAGCCACTGAAACATATTCAATATGTTTTATTGGAAATGCAAAATCAGACATTGTAAAGAGATTAGGACTGATAAGCAAGTCTAGGAGTCTTCAACATAGAGATGCTAATTGAATCCATGAGAGCTGATATCATAAATGAATATTGTAGAAAGAGAAGAGGGCATAAGAAAGAGCCTTAGGGGACCCCACAATTTATGGGCATGATCCCTACTTTGAAGATGAAAGAAACTGAGGCTCAAATAAAGTGACTTGATCAATATCTCACAAGTAACAAGTGCCATAGAACCAGGATGAACAGGTGATCATTTCCAAGCCCATTTTCTTTTCTGCTTTTTGTGATTAGACCTAGAGCCCCAGAGCTACCTGGGTTCTTTGGGATTATCCAGTTCATTGCCCTCCTTTAACAGATGAGGAGTCTTAGGTCCCAATGTAGTTCAGTTACTGCCTAAGGTTATATAGCTACTTGATTGGAATCCCATTACCAATTAGTTTACTACAATTTCCCTAAGAGGCAAGTTAACACAAATTCATTCATACCTGGCAGCTGAAAGCACAAGAGAATTCCATGTTGTCCCCACTATCCCTTCCCTCCTGAGCTATATTTCCAAGGTGGCAGAAAACATGTTGCAATGACTTTTATTTAGTCCAAGTGTTCTTGAATTATTCAGAGCATTATTAAAAGAAGAGCTTCACAATTCACAGGGCAAATTAATTTTAATTTTTAAACAGGCAACATTTTATACATTTCCTGTCCCTGAAATGTATCAGTCCTTGTGCGTTTGTCACCAGCAACAGTAACTACCTCTGAGGGTGGCAGGGGACAGGAAGTGGCAAGCTCTGCCAAGGAAGCTCATCCTTGGGGAATAATGGTATAAGTCCTAAGGAATTTGGAATGTTATCATTTATTCATTAGAGTTTGTTTGGCACAATAAAAGTTAACTTGAAAAGCCGATGCAGACATAAGGAGCCCAGCACTAGGAAATTAATTGTCAGCCAATCTTGTGTTAGTGGTACATGGTCAGTAGTCTGAAAGGCAGGAATACTTAGTCAGAATTCAAGATGCAGTCTTAATATCTTTACCATCTCAGGCTACTTCTAAACCAAGAAAAGTGTTTGCAAACTAAAGCAAAAGCCTAGCTCACTGTGTGACCTTTGGCAATATATTAATTTGTCTGAGCCTCAGTTTCCTTGACTGCAAATAGGGGTTTGGACTAGTTAATCACTAAAAGTGTAGGAAGCAAGGGTTTATGAGCTAGAAAATACTGAGAAGAGAGTGGTAGAGTTTAAAAATCTGATCCAAACCTTTCATTTTACATTTGAGGAACTGAGGCTGAGAAAGGGGGAAATGAGTTGTCTAAAGTCATTTAGGTCCAAGAACCTGGTAACTAGCAACTCTGGGTAAATTCTAAATCCAAAAATCTTGATCCTTCTGCATGCTACCAATATTAGAATTCTGATGTCCATCTGAGAGATATTCAAGAATCACATGCTCTTGAAGCTGGAAAGAACATCAATGGTTACCTCTTCCTCTGTGCAAAATTCTTGACAGGGAACTTGCAAAATTAACCATGGCAAAGTTGTCAACCAAAAGTAGCAGAAAAGAGCAAATGGGGATATTTCTTTAAGGGATTTACCAACAAACCTTGTACTAAGAATAGATATGGGACAGAAACAAGTGACAGTTTTAGGCCAACTGCAGGCTCAAAATTGGGATACTCATTGTTTGGTGTGTTATTATTTTTTATAACAATAATTTTTATTTTTCAAAATACATGCAAAGCTAGTTTTTAACATTCACTCTTGCAAAACCTAGTATTCCAAATTTTTCTCTCTCCCTTCATCCCCCCTTCCCCTAGATTGAGTAATCCAATATAGGTTAAACATGCAATTCTTCTAAGGATATTTCCACATTTATCATGCTGCACAAGAAAAATCCAATCAAAATGGGGAAAAAATGAGAAAGAAAAAAAAAGTAAGCCTTGCAGCCCCAACAAAAAGAGTAAAAATACTATGTTATGATTCACATTCAGTCTCCATAGTCTCTGGATGTGGATGGCTCTCTCCATCCCAAGACTACTGGAATTGCCCTGAATCACCTCATTGTTGAAAGGAGACAAGTACATCACAATTAATCTTGGTGTTGCTGTGTACAATGATTTCTTGGTTCTACTCACTTCACCCAGCATCAGTTCATGTAAGTCTCTCCAGGTCTTTCTAAAATCATCCTACTTATCATTTCTTATAGAATAATAATATTCAACTACATTCATATACCATAACTAATTCATCCATTCTCTGACTGATGGGCATCCATTCAGTTTCCAATTCCTTGTCACTATAAAACAGGCTACTACATGTGTAGAGAGCCACAGATAGTGAGGAACTCTGGGTAAGATACAGGAGCCTTTAGTCTAGTAAAAGGAGCCCTGCTTACAGTATCTGGTTCAGCTCCCCATCCAAGGGCTCTCGGTCTTCTGAGAAGTTGGGGGATGATGACAACCCATGTTGTTATTAAAGGAGAATTATGACAAGTGGTAAAAAGATATCTACACACAATAGCAAGTTATTTATATGGTGCCACATGCACAGTATATAGTTAGCATGTGTGCAGTATGCTATAATTATGTAAGGCTGGAGAATTTGGAATAAATGGACTCCATGTTTGACCATCTACATGAGTCCCACCTCTTCACACTTCTCCTAAGATCAAAGACTCAAGCTGATATCAAGATCCTATACTGAGCTAGTCCGGACATTACACATATAAGTCCTTTTCCCTTTTTAATTATCTTTTAGGGATAAAAACCCAGTAGAAACACTCCTGGTTCAAAGAGTATCCACAGTATGATAGTCCTTTGGGCATGATTTATGGCAAGAAAGAGAATACAGAGACCCTCTTTGTCTGCCACCATATTATCACATCTGATTCTTTTCTTCTTTTTCAGTGGAGTTTAAGCAGAAAAGATCCCTGGATATGTTGCTTTCCTTCAATCACTCCTTTTTATTTAATATTCTATTAGCTATTGCCCAAGTTGATAAAATAGCTCCTTTTTCAAGTCAAACAAATATATTATAATGTAAGCTCTTCCTATATAGGCCTCTGAAAAGCATCCTTGGGACTATTCTAGTAACAGCCAGGGCAACAGGGATGACAAGGACCTTATCTGGTTCTCCCATGATTTTGCTCTCTTCTGCTAGGTCTCTCTATATATTTTAAAAGCTTTTTATTCCATATAGCTTGGAAATTGTGAGCATTTGACATTGCAATATCTACAGAAGTGTTTACTTTAAGTTTCTATGGATCCATGTCATGCCTTGGTTATCATGGGTAACAGTTCACAATATAATAATGGTCTGGTTAATAATGGTCTAGTAACAGGCAATTTATTGGTAGAATTCTACAGGATATTGTGAGGTCTAAATTCTTTATTTTATTCTGAACTTTAAGAAATAAAACAAACATTTTCAGAACATAATAGAATAGAGGGGAAAGATGATTGCACATGAAAATACAAGTCTATTATTCACAACTTATTATTCCTATTAATTATATATTAACATTATCATGTAACTCTTTTTGTTCCTTTTTTTTAATCTCCCTTCCTCTCAATTAGAAATAGCTACCATTAGAAACAAGTGTGTGTGTATTCATAAATAAAATCATTCTATACTTACTTCTATTTATCAGTTTTTTTCTGGATGCAAGTAACATCTTCCTTTATAGCTCCTTTATAGTTGATTTGGGTATTTACAATAGTCAAAATGACTTAGTTGCTCAAAATTGTTATTAAAATATTTTTGCTATTACTGCATACATCATTGTCTTGGTTCTGCTTCGTTCACTCTTCATAATTTTGTGCAAATCTATCCATGTTTAGCTAAAATCATTGAACTCATAATTTTTATAATGATATTATAATTATAATCCTATACTACAGCTTACTTAGCCATTTTTCCACTGACAGATATCCCCACAATTTCCAGTTCTTTGCCACCACAAAAAGAGATGCTATATGTGAAGTTTATATTTGTAACTCTTTTCTGTTATAATTGGTCTGGTAGTTTAGAATCATACCATCAACTCAAAAAAAAGTGTATGAAATTCCAGCCTAACTATACACATCTCCTTTTCAGAATAACTAGATTTATTTTTTGGTTTTGTTATTTACTTCATTATATTTATTTTTATAATTTGCATGAAGCAAAGATTTTCAATGATCTCGGAGTCTTCAAAGTTTTGCTCTTCAGATATCAAGAGACCAATTCTATCTCTTATTTTATGTAATTTAGACTTAGAACAGAAGATAATTTTTATGATTTTCTTTCACTGGTCAGGAGTATATTGTTTTACTTGCTGCTAAGAGTAGAGATGGCAAAAAGCAATATAGAGCCTTTCCTATAATGATAAGCTCTATTTGCAGTTTTGTTATGATCCTACAATATATGTGTGTTTATGTGTTTGTGTATGTGTGTGTGTGTGTGTGTGTGTGTCTTTAGTACATTTCATACACATTCATGGTTTGCTTGATTTTGTGATGGAAAGTATATCCAGCAACTGGAGCTTCGAATTTCTGATTTGTTTTGGTATGTCTCATCACCACTAATGCTCAACATTAACTATCAAGCTCAACAACATAATAGTTTCTAACAGGGCCAACTTACAAAGCAAACCTATACAATCCTGTATATCTTAAGATTCATGGAAACCATTTCATCTATACTGACTGGAATGCTCAATAACGTCTTTAGAACCCATTTTTCTAGTGGTTTAGGATTCTAAGTCAAATCAACAAGAATTTGTTAAGTATCTATGATGGCCAATCACTGTGCTAATTATCTTAATTGTATGGTTTAGGACAAGTCAGACCACTTGTTTTATACATATTTGTTTTCATGCTGTCTCTCCAATTGGATTGCAAGCTCCTGGAGGACAGGGACTATCTTTTGCCTCTTTTTGTATTCCAAGTACTTAGCACAATTCTTGGCACATAATAAGTGCTTAATAAACACTGATTGATTTATCTCATCTAAGAAAAGTTGGACTCAACTAAGAGAAGTGGATTAAATGACTTAAAGAGTTGGGTTTCTTTCAGGTACAAACTAATTTCCTGTCTTCCTCTTTAACTCCCAGCCTACTAGAAAGAAAAATTAAGAACAAAAGTGATGAAAACTCAATAATAATAACTATTTCCTAATTCGTAAGTTATCAAATGATGTAAATAAGCAATTTTCTAAAGAAGAAATCCAATATGAACAGACTTTTCAAATGAAGAAATTAAAATCATTTCTAGTCATATAAAAAATGTTCTAAATCACTATTGATCTCAAAAATGCAAATTAAGACAACTCTGAGGTTTCTCTCAGATGACAGGAAAAGATAATGATGAATGTTGGAGGGAATATGGGAAAACTGGAACATACACATTTTTGATGGAGTTGTGAACTCATGCAACCATTCTGGAGAGCAACCTGGAACTATGCTCAAAGGGCTATCAAACTGTGCATATTCTTTGATCCAGCAATGTGTTTACTGGGCTTATATCCCAAAGAGATCATAAAAAAGGGAAAAGACCCCATATGTACAAAAATGTTTGTAGCAGCCCTTTTTGCAGTGATAAGGAATTGAAAAATGAATGGATGCCCATCAGTTGGAGAGTAGTTATGGGTATATGAATATAATGGAATATTATTGAGATTTTCTTGTGATCTGATAATTGTGGAAATATGTATAGAAGAATTGCACATGCTTTGCATATATTGGATTGCTTAATGGGAAAGAGGGTGGGAAGAAGGGAAAGAGAAAAAACATTTGGAACACAAGGTTTTGGAGGGATGAATGTTGAAAATTATCTATGTTTATGTTTTGAAAATAAAAATCTTTAGAAAAATTTTACTGAAAAAAAGAAATCCAAGCTGCTAACAACCATACAAAAGAAAATGCAGCAATATTTAAAGAATCACTAATACTTAGAGAAATGCAAGTTAAAACAATTCTTAGTTTCTACCTCACACTTCCTCAATTGGCAAAGTTTGCAAAAAGAGGAAAATGAAAGATGCTCAAAAGTATTGCAAGAAAATGAGCATATTAACTGGTGGGGTGGGCTGTAAATTGGTCAAGGAAATTCTGGAAAATCATTTGGAACTATTTATTATTGGAATTATTTATTAAATTGATCCTTTGACCCAACCATTGTTAGATTTATATTTTTAAAAGACTAAAGAAAAAGGAGAAAATATCCATTTGTGTAAAAATGTTTATTGAAGCTCTTTTTGCAGTGACAAAGAACTGGAATCTAAGGGGATACCCATCAATTGGATAAAGGCTAAATAAATTATGGTATATGAAACAATGTAATACTATAGTGCTATAATAAAAGAAACCTCCAAAAAAGTGTATGAGCTATGCAGAGTAAAGTGAGAACCAGAAAACAATTTATACAACAATAACAATTATAAAAACAACAACTTTGAAAAACTAAAAATGGTTATCAACACAATGCTCAACTATAATTTCAAAGCCAACAATGAAGTAAGTTACTCTCAAGGTTCAGATAGCGATATCTATTTCTTGGACATGGCCAATGTGTCATTTTTTTTATTTTTATTTAATAATTACTTTATATTGACAGAATCCATGCCAGGGTAATTTTTTTACAACATTATCCCTTGCACTTGTTTCTGTTCCGATTTTTCCCCTCCCTCCCTCCACCCCCTCCCCTAGATGGCAAGCAGTTTTATATATGTTAGATATGTTGCAGTACATTTTTTTATTTAAATTTTTTTTAACTTTTATTATATATATTTGCTTACAAGAGGTTTTTTTTCTTTTTTTTCCCGTGTGGAGTTGGAAGAAATAAGGGAAAGAAAATAGATTTTTATTAATTAAGAAATTAACTAAAACTTATAAAGGCCTTAAAGTTTCTAAAGCATCTTCACATCTATTAATTCATTTGATCTTAATGACTTTATGAGCAAGAATTTTAATAAGATAAAACAGGATCAATTCAATGGTGTGATCAGGATCAAATGATTAATAAGTAATAAGTAATGGAATCAGAACTTAAAACTAGATTTTTCTGATCCCCCAAGTCTAGTGATCAAGGGAAAAAAGGCAAAAAAATAAGCAGTTCTTCTTTATAGCCCTCCAGAAACAGATCCAGATTCCGTGTGGGTCTTTGTGGTTGCTACACTGTCCTTCCCCTCCCTCATCCCTATATGGGAAGGCTTTCTTATTTCATGCACCATTTATAACTGACTGCAATGATACCTCAAAGTCATCACCAAGCAGCCCAAGTGTAATGACAAAGACAAATACTTATTGTTATTTTGGAAAGGGCCAGGCTGTTACATCCAGCACGAGGTCCGCTGGGCCCTGCCACTCATTCTATTTTCCCTCTGTGACATTGACGGCAATGTTATTTATGTCTGGGTGAGCAGACAAGAGAAGAAAACTGGAAGGAAAAAAATGTTACCGCTACAGAGTTCCGTGGGGCCTAGAAATGGGTCCATTAAGTACCTGGGCTCACAGAGCACTCCTTGCTCAGGATTTCATTTCTATCATGCTATCGGCTGACAGCAAAGTCATTTACTTTCCTCCTACCACCCAGATTTTTCCTTTTTATCTTCTCTCCTTATGGCGAAGTCATTTTCTTGCTCCTCTGTCATCCTCAAATAGTGTTTGGTGTTGAATGGGTAATGTGTATGGCCAAGATAAAAGCCTTGCAACTAACTTCACAGTGGCAAGAAATGGGCAAGGAGTCAGAAGAACTGAGTTCTAGTTCAGACTTTGCAACCAGCTAATTGTGTGACCTTGGGTCAACAACTTTTAACAACTTATACTTATGTTACACTTTATCTGCATTGTTGCATTTCAATTTTACACCAGTCCTGTAAGCAGAAAGGACAGGGATTATCCACTTTGTAGCACAGAAGAGGAAACTAAAGGTGGGAAAAGTGACTTGAATAGCTAGTAGGTGATAGACGCGGGACAGAAGCATATAACTTCAGATTTTAATTCTTGGATTATTTAAAATCTATTCTGATTTGTGGAAGCAGGTGAGGGGAGAGAGAGGGGGTTCGGCCAGGGGCTGGTGGGGGAGAGGGGGAAAGAGAGGGATGTGGAGGGAGGAGGGGGTATCCACGCAGCGGTGCTTCTAGGAGTTACACCCATGTGGTCCAAGGACTTGTCCGGACTCACAATATTATGGGGACAGAAGGTAGAATTCGAAAGAGGGTTATTATATCCCCTCTCCCCCGCCCCTAAATTGGTAAGCTCTTATATGTCCTTGGGGTAAAGAGCACAGGATTGGGACTGAGGAAGACCTGCGATGAAATCTATCCACAAAGCCAGCATGTGGCTGACCCTGTAGATAAGTCACTGACCTGAGATAATAACTGCAAAGCGCTTAGCAGACTCCCTGACACATGGTAAGCATCATGTAAGTGTTAGTTGTCCATAACCCAAGTGTCTGCCTCAGTTTCCCCATCTGTAAAATGGAGATGAAAATAACAGCATTTGCCTTTCAGGGTTAAGAGGATGAAGTGAAGTAATAATTGTAAAAGACTCAACACAGTGCTTGGAGCTGTTATTCACTATCAACCTTCCAGCCTCAGTTTTCTCATCTGTAAAATGGAAATAATAGCTCTCAGGAGTATTGTGAAAATTAAATGAGATCACCTCTGTAAAACGCTTTGGACACCTTAAAAGTGCTATGTAATATATTGGATTACTTGCTGTCTAGGGAAGAGGACGGGGACAAGTCAGGGGAGGAAATTGGACCGTAAGGTTTTGCAAGGGTGAATATTGAAAATTATCTATGCATGTGTTTTAAAAATAAAAACTTTTATATTATAAAAAGAAATCTATTCTGATTCTCTATAAAATGAAAAGGCTGGACTAATGGTCACTAAGGGGCTATCTAGCACTAACATTTTATTATAGATACATAAAGGGTGATGAAGGTTAAGTTTGAAGTGATTAGGGCACATCCCCAACTTTTTTAGTTCCTAGTAAAAGCAAAGCATTATGGTAGGTTTGTGGATTAGAAAGAAGAAAAGTGATGGTCCTTGCCTGCAAAGAACTTGCATTCTATTTTTTTTCTTTTTTTTCTTTTTTTTGGCAAAAGGTAGGGTTTTTTTTCTTTTTTTCTTTTTTTTTTTTTATTATAGCTTTTTATTGGCAAAACATATGCACGGGTAATTTTTCAACACTGACCCTTGCTACAACTTCTGTTTCAACTTTTCCCCTCCTTCCTTCCCTTCTATTTCAAAGGATATAATGAATACGGAAGTAAATATTTGGACCAAGTATTCTTAGGAAATTGAAGGAAGAGTGAAGGGAGGAAAACTGCTTTCAATTTAGGTAGAATCAGGGACTTCTTTACTGCTCATTCCCTGAGAAGGTAAAATGACTAAAGGAAGCAGCTAGTGGGAAAATGGAGTCAGGAACACCTGAGTTCAAATGTGATCTTGGCCACTTATTATGTGTGACCCTAAGTCACTTAAATGCTGTTTGCCTAAGTTTCCTCAATTACAAAATGGGAGTACCAATATCATAAGATTGTTTTATTAAAGGAGATAGTATTTATGAAGAATGTTTAGTCCTGTGCCTATCACATAGTAGATACCATAAAATGCTTATTCCCTTCTCTTTGCTTTCTCCCCACCTCCTCTCATGTCCCTAAGTGTTTGGACACTGTTTTTCCGCCAGTTATGATGTATATAAACATTAGGCCTTCTGGATTGGGAGTTACGGCTGTCAGTTTCTCCTTAGTTCCTGACACTAAGGCTAGACAGGCTCTGGCATTCTGTATTCTGTCATAACTCACTACATTTAACCATGTAAAGAATCAGAAATATGTATGAAAGGGAAATTTCTATCTACTGACAAAAAGCTTCAAATGCTATTACAGAGATGCTGGCCCACAAGCTAGGAAAACAATATCCAGGGATAGTACAGAGTCATAGAAAAAACTTCGGACCAGGAATCCAGAGATTCTAGTTTAGTCTAATTTCACTCTGTGACCTTGATCAAGTGACAATTTCTGTGAGTTTCTTCTTCAGTAAAATGGAAGAATTGGATTAAATGATTTGCAAAATTTCTTCTAGTCTTGATCATCTATATATTATTCTATAAATTCTCTAAATATCCCAGGTCATACTCTCCTTCACAAGAGGCTGGCTCTTGATTTAATTCGCACTTCATCATGTTTATTATTTATAATGACAAGAAGATATTTTGGTTTGATTTATCTCTTTTAAAAAATTATATCCAAATGAAGCATAGAAAACAAAATCCAGCCACAGATACAGAATTACAACATTTACAAAAATTCTACATGCAATCCATGCTATGGATAATTCAGGTACTCAATTAACAATTATTAAGCATTTAGCATGTGCTAAGCACTATTGGTGATATTTAGCTTGAAGGAAAGAGGTACTGGAGGTGGAATACTATATGGAAATCATTTTTGTCCTGATTCATGATTTCGTCAGGGTAAGGAATTCCTGATGTGAAGCTCCCATACACCAATGAAGATCAGCAACTATGGGTCCCTAGAAAGCCCAGAGTTAGAGTAAGCATTTATCAGAAGCAAAATTTGAACCCAAGGCTTCCTACCTCCAAGGATGATCTTCCATCCCTACATCATGCTGTCTTTCATCATAGACATGATGACTTCTTGTTTGTTGTTCAGTCATTTTCAGTTATGTTCAATTCTTCATGACCCCATTTGGGGTTTTCTTGGCAAAGATACTAGAGTGGTTTGCCATTCCTGAGGAAACTGAGGCAAACAGGATTAAGTGACCTGCCTAGGATCACACTGCCAGTAAGTGTCTGAGGGCAAATTTGAATTCAGAAAAATGAGATTTCCTGACTCCAGGCCCAGCATTCTTATCACTGCACTGTACTACCCAGTTGCCCATATGATGGCTACCTTCAAATATTTGAAGGATATGTGGAAGAGAACTTAGACATATTCTTCCTGTGCAGAAACTAGTCCTACCCATCCTTATATATCAAAAATTCACAGCAGGGACTGTTAGATCATAAGAGAACAGAAAAATCCTCTCCTAGTAGATTCTGGAATCAGATTTTATTGCTATTTCCCCCATAAGGTGACTATGCTAGCCCACAGTGTCTTCTCCTTTCCCTAAATATACTGTGTCTCTTCCCTTGTGCTTCTACAAGAAACCTTGCCCAGTGCTCCCTAATGAGTATGCCTTTCTGAGATAATCCGCAATTTATCCAATATCTTATGTTGTTTGGATATAGCTGTTTGCCTGTTGTCTCCCCTATTACACTGTGAGAGAAAGAACTATCCTTTGTCTTTTTTTTATTCCTAGCACTTAGCAGAGTGCCTGATACAAAGTACATTTAATAAATGCTTGTTGATATATGCATTGTTACCCCCACTACTCTTTTGGCATCTAACCATATGTGATCTTGTGTCTTCTGTTTTATCACTATTTTTTCACTTCAACAATATCTCAGGAACCTATCTCATAGTTTGCAACCCATCAATGAATGGTTTGACAGGCTTTATGTTGACATCAAAACATTAGTAACTCTGTTTTGCACCTGACCATTCCATCAGCTTCAAATGTACCCAACTGTATTATCATCTTACCATATTCCTCCATTTTTCCCCATAAGCATAGAATGAGCAAGGGTCAGCTAGCTATCACCAGGCCTGGAGTCAGGAAGTTTCATCTTGAGTTCAATTTTGTCCTCAGATGCTGAGCAAGTCAATTAGCTCTGTTTGTCACTATTTCTTCATCTATATATTGAGCTACAGAAGGAAATGGAAAACCACTCAAGCATCTATGTCAAATAAAACCCAAATGTAGTCATGAAGAGTACAACATGACTGAACAATTGAACAAGAGACCTGGGATCAGAGGAATGGAGAGTAGGTTAATTCAGAGACAAGTTGTCCAATGACAATTAGAAATTCATGGTCATAACTCCATGGGCTGAGTACTTGCCACTTATCCTGAATGTCTAAGTTTACACAGAAATAACTATTAAAGCAACATATCTGAGTTATGAAAGATTTACTTTTCTTACAGGCTAAAGACTAGTAAGTTCAAATATATTGATTATTTTAAAGGTCTCATGTTTTTATTATCTGTATTTGTTATATAATGTCTAGTGCACCAACTTTTCCTGCATCATCTAGAAAATAGAAGAACCATCAATAAAATATGTGTTTATAAATAGTAAAATTAAGTTTTACGCTATTTGACTTTTCAAAGCAATTTGAACAATCCAATTTTTCTCCGCTTTCCAAGAAATTGAAAAACCCCATTAAACTTCTGAAAAGTGAAAGGCAGATTCTGAAAACTATTGCATGTGATAATGAAATGCTATGTTTCTTCAGCACAAAACAGGCCATGCCTATTTGGAGAGAACAATTATCTCAAAGTGAATAAGAACTACTGTTGCTTTTAAGAAATAGGAGGCAGCATTTACTGAACTCAGGCTGGAAAATGAGAGCAAAAAGACTATTTCAAGTTTCACTTAAATGACTCTGCTTAGAAACTTCTGGTTTCAGTTTGTATAGTCATTGGCAAATTGAAGCACAAAAAGAACTTTTCAGAATAAAAAGGAATGAAATTAAAGAGAGCATGTTTGCATAAAATACATTTACATTTTAGTAACAGATTAATTTCATAGAATCACAGCTTCTCAGAACTGAGAATTTAGAGGTCAATTAGTCTGACCTCTACCAAAAGGTAGAGATACTTCTTATAGTGTAACAGCTTTAGAAGGTCCAACAATGAACAAACCTCTTTTACAGATGTTTTCTTATTGGGCGTTTAGAACCCCTCACAGATTTCCCCATACTGACAAAAATCAAAGATCCTATGGTATTCCTATAATCCTTTATCTACCTTACATGGTTCTTATCTACTATATGCCAGACACTGTCATTCCCTGAGTATACAAATAAACAAACAAACAAAAAAAAAAAAAAAAACAATCCTTGTCCTCAAGAAGCTTACAATCTAATGGAGGAAGGCAATACACAAAACAAAGTTGAAAAATTTGGGAGGATGGATTGGGGGAAAGGCACATGGCACAGGAGCATGACAATATTGGAGTCTAAAAACAGCAGGATAGCTGGTGGAGGATGATGAGACTGTGAACCCTTTGAGCCCTCTCTAAATATAGGCTTTGGAAGGAATTTTCTGCTCCACATTCCTGCCCTCTAATCAGAGGGGCAGAGGCTAGTGAAGGTACCCATGAGATGAGATTATCCAAGCTACATTCTCTGAAGTAATGAGTTTTCAGAAGATGAGCTTTTCCTGAAGGCACAATAATGGTACAGTCAATCTAAGGACTGTGGCTGATGGGAAATTTTATCAGGATTGAATCTTCATTCAACAACTTCTGTCCACACCTATCATAAAATGTAAACAGAAACAGAAAAAAAGGCAAAATCTACAAATATCTACATGATGAAAAAGGGCAGGTTTTTCCTAAAGCTCTTTCAAATTTTACAGGGATGGTCATATTCAACTGAATCTTCTGACCCTGCAGTCATAGTTCATATTTCTTGAAAATGTTTGCTGGTAGTATCATTCATAAAGCTAGAGAAGAAGAATGAAGATGACCCTGAATCCACTGCACCTATTCTATTTACTTTTTGATGTAGCTCCAATTGGAGCAAATACATTAGGTATACTGCCTTCAGGCATTCCTCTTCCAGCTGGAACAGCTCCTATACTGGTAACAGGTAGATTACCAGGAAGGGTTTCTTCACAGGCTTCAAAATACTCCCATCTGAGAAGGTTAGCTTGAGCTTCCCACACTAAACCCTGAAGTAGAAAGACGTGATATGGAATACTGACTGCTTCAGATAATTATCTCTGTAATCTAACTATGTGACTCTGGGCAAGTCATAATCCTGATTGTCTCATTTTTCTCATCTGTAAAATGAGCTGAAGAAGGAAATGGAAAAGTGCTCCAGTGTCTTTGCCAAGAAAATATGGTCACATATGGTCACAAAGCCTTGTACAACTGAAACAACTGAACAACAACAACAAAATCTGAACGAGTTATTAAAATCCTCTAAGCCTCAGTTTTTTCATCTGTAAAGTGAGAAGAAAATTGCATCTACCTCATAAGGTAATTGAATAGCTCAAATAGGATAATGTATACTAAACACTTTGTAAACCATAAAGGGTTTTATAAATATCGGCTATCATTACTGACTTCTAAAAATAATCATCTTACCTATATTTGAATACCTTCAGTAATAGGAAGACCACTTACCTATTGATTCAAACAATTCCTTTTTTCTCTCAATAGACACTATAGTTTTTGTGTCATATCAGACTCTTTGTGATACGATGGGGATTTTCCTGGCAAAGATACTGAAGTGGTTTGTCACTTCCTTCTCCAGCCCATTTTACAGAAGCTGAGGCAAATAGGGTGAAGTAATTTGCCTATGGCCACCTAGCTAATAAGTGTTTAAGGCTAGTTTAAACTCAGGTCTTCCTGATTCCAGGCTCAGTCCTCTATCCACTAAGCCACCTAACTGCCCCTTCAGTGAGCACAATATGGCAATCATTTGTAATAAAAAAAATTAGTGTTAAGATATTGTGCACATGTCAGAAAGAATATTTTAAATATTTATTAGCTTCCACTCTTTTATGAGAAAGGCTTAATTAAATAAGCATACATATTTCCACACTTTCAACTATTCATCATGACCATATTTGTAAATTTAAAAACAATAATCACCCTATATGGCAAATAAGAAACATGCCTTTCTATTCTAAAGAACTGGTAAATGTGATTACATTAAGCAGAATAATTTAAGTGAAACTTGAAATCCTCTTTTTCCTCTCATTTCCAGACTTTATTAACTTTTTTCTTTGATACAAAGATCAGTTCAATTTCTTTAGATAAGGGGTTGGTTGTTATTACCAAAAATTATGGATATAAAAATGAAAGGCTATAATTAAATTTATTTTTTAAGATCTTAAGTATTTTTCAGGTTAAAATATTCAAATTGTTTCTGCCTAGATTTATTCCATAACTTTGAAGTGGTAATTTGTTGAGTTGGGAGAGTGGGTCCATTTCAAAATCACATCTCTTCTATCTCTATACCACAGAAGGGTTTTCTGTCTCCTAATAGCCCTCTAAAATCGACTTATGTTATCCAAAGGTCCAATGTCATTCCACCATTGTGAATTGTGATTTTTTCACTCATGTTTTAATTAGTATGATCACTCTACACATCCATAATGTCACTTAATGATTTTATATGAGATTAGGAGAAAAGAATACCTTTCTTCCTCCATTTATAAAGTCTTATCAACATTCACACTGCACATCAAATACATTGAACCTCTCTGAGATATGCATGTATATATCTCTCCTAATAATAGAAGAAAAAACATATAGCCAGAGCAGCTTTTCCTGGAGTAGGCAAAACAAATTAAAACTATATATTTCAATTATCACCTCTCTCTCTCTCTCTCTCTCTCTCTCTCTCTCTCTCTCTCTCTCTCTCTCTGTTTTTGTCTCTCTCTCTCTCTCTCTCTCTCTCTCTCTCTCACCTTGTCTCTTTCTGTTTGTCTGTTTCTGTCTCTATTATGTGTGTGTCTTTTTGTCTGTTTCTGTCTCTGTATCTCTCTCTCTCTCTCTCTCTCTCTCTGTTTCTCTCTCTCTCTCTCTCTCTCTCTCTCTCTCTTCTCTCTCTCTCTCTCTCACCTTGTCTCTTTCTGTTTGTCTGTTTCTGTCTCTATTATGTGTGTGTCTTTTTGTCTGTTTCTGTCTCTGTATCTCTCTCTCTCTCTCTCTTCTCTCTCTCTCTCTCTTTCTCTCTCTTTCTCTCTCTCCCTTTGTCTCTCTCTGTGTTTGTCTGTTTCTGTCACTATAGTGTGTCTTTTTGTCTGTTTCTGTCTCTCTATATCTCTGTCTATCATCTCTCTCTCTGTCTCTCTCTCTCTCTCTTTCTCTCTCTCTCTCTCTCTCTGTCTCTCTGTCTGTCTGTGTGTGTGTGTGTTCAGCTTTTACCTCAACCCTATTAAACATGCCGATTTGGATTAGCTTAGATGGTCTTGGAAATTGAAGGGTGAAAGCCAGACTCCCTACTGTCACATCTAAGCTGATGTGAAAACCTCCAGCTGTGATGTAGAGTGAACTATCTATCTCCTAAGTATCCCATATACTCTCTATGCCATTTAACCTGGGATGTGAGATTATCTGTTTTTCTGCCTGAAATCACCTTTCATTTCCCCTCTCTATGAGGGATATCTTATCTATTTCGATAACAACAGGCATCAGTTCTCTTCACTTCAGCTTACAAACCATTGTTGGACATTTCTCTGTTAATTATTGAGCACTTAGAAAAGTACTATCTCTCAAAATTCTTTTCACTTAAATCTTTTGGATTTTTTAAGTGTATGAATGGGAGGAAGACAGAGAAGGAAGGGTGATTATAAAAAATTCACTCCTGTAGATTTTCAGACTTTCAGCATGCTAAATCTGAGACAGCTTCCTGGATGATCTGGCATAGGTTTTATTCTCTATCCATTCAATACATTTCATTGGAAACCTCTAATTGATGATTACAAGGTTAGGTAAGCAATAAACACTGTCAGCCAAAATGAAATTTATCATCTATGTGAAAGTGGATGCTTCAAAAATTAAAAGAAAGCAAATACCTTTCCTTGGGTCTATTCCAGTATTTTTTTTCTTTTCAAATGCTATACCAACCCAGTATAGAACTGTATAGTATAGAACTGAGTTTCAGAGTCATGATAACTTTGTTCACTTTGATCACTCTGTGATCTTGGTTAAGTCACTTCCTTTTTCTGGAATTTCATTTTATGAAAAGAGGAGAGAAGAAAACCAGGAAAAGAAGAATGAGTGAGAGTCAGAAAGACAGAGACAGACTGACAGAAGGGAAGTCGGAAAGGGAAAGGAAGAGAAGCAAAGAGGAAGACATAGAAAAAAGGGATGGAAGAATGGAGGAATGGAAGAAGGTTGGAGGGAAAGAATATGAAGAAGCATTATTTAACATCTCAGACTTAGTATCCTTATGTGAAAAGTAGGTTGGGCACTATAGTTTCTAGTTCAGATCCAAAAAGCTATGATTCCCAATTTTAGTTATACAGACCTTTACTTGGGTGGCTTTCTGTTGACTTTTATTAATGCTGATTTGTCTAGCCTCCTGGACCTTGTTATTTCATCAGTTCCCGGTTTTTTTATGTTATAGTTCCCCACTCTAGATTATTCTATAGCTTAAGAATTAAGCTATTCTGTGCCATCCTGTTCTCCCCACAGTACCAAAGTAGGGATCCCAGCAGTCCTCTATGATATGTCGATCTTAGTTGTGAAAGGGATAAAGGAATAAAGGCAGGCAACAGCACTATTAACAGGAAGTTGCAAGTACAAGAAGGCATAAGTCAAAAGTGAGAGTCCAATCAGTGTCACAAGTCTGAGTGAAAAGCTTAGATATAGCAGTAGATTCAAATAGGAAATGGCAAACATCATGTGAAAAAAAGTTGGGCTGGAAGAATGGTCCAGGTGTATGTATACATAACTCAAGATATAGTATAAAATCAAAGACAGCAAATGATAATTTTTAAAATAACATGAGTTAATATTTAAATGTCATTTTAAAGTTTACAAAGTGCTTTACAAGTTATCTCATTAAATTCTCAAGGTAACCATAGGAGAATGTGCTATTATTATCTTATATTTTTACAGATGAGGAAATTGAGGCCAAAACAAATAAGATAGATGACTTGCCCAGAATCACACAGTTATTCAAACTCAGTCTAACACTAGTTAAAGAACTATATAACTGTTCAGACTTTAGTGATAATTTGAACTGATTCAGAGTCTAGTCTGGAAGCAATAGGCAATGTATTCAATAAATATTCTACACATAGAAGCCATTTAATAAAGATTATTGATTGTGATCAATGATGATAAATTTTATTGATAAAGATCAATTTTATATAAATGGACATTTATTTTATATCTACATATATGTCTATCTACATTTATGTATGAATTCTGGTATCCTGGATGAGGTCCATAATTATTCAGAAGGCTTTAGCCTAACTATATAAGAAAAAAGTTGTTTAGATGATATTTTCTCTACCCTTTTCCAGTTATGTCAGATCCCTTTGTCAGTCTGATGAAACCTGTAGACTTTTTCACAAAAGAATGCTTTTAAATATATAAAATAAACTTCATAGAAACACAAAAGAAACCAATTATAACTAAACAGTTGTCAAAATCCTTTTTTTTGCTAGGGTCACACAGCTAGGAAATGTTAAGTGTCTGAGGACAGATTTAAACTCAGGTCTTCCTAACTTCAGGGCTGGTACTCTATCCACTGCACCACCTAGCTGCACTGTCAAAATATTTTTTTAAATCACATTCTCCCTACTAAGAATCTCTAGACTTTAGGTTATGATATGTAATTGGATAGAAAGTACATAAAGTTTATCTATAGAGAAACAGATGATAGATATAAAGATAGCTAATAGTAGTGAATAATCAGTCTTGAAGATCATTATCTGTTCCTCCACAAAACCATTGTTAAATCTAGGATAGTAACTGCAAATGGACAATGTGTTACAGCCCAGGATTGAATAGGAGAAAAAAATGGCTTAATAACCTTTGAAAAACTGCATACTTCTTCTAATAATCTGAGACTTCTCTCTGGAGCAAAGGTTCATCTTTATAACATCATTATTCTTCTGGTATGACTGCAAGTTATGGAACACTAAGGATCCAAGAAATTGAAAACGAGTGTCATTCATGCAGCAACCCAATCATTTTTCTCTGCCCCTTCCCAGTTCTGCTTTTTGGTGCAGCAGGAGATGGTGTCAGGAAATGAGAAGAAAAGACAGAAGAGGAGACAAAATTTAAGAAGAGTGATACTGGGCAAAGAGAAGAGAAATTATCAAAAAATTTTGTTGACAGAGTTTTTGTTGGTGCTGGCAACCCAACATACTGTACCATGTTCCATGATGGGTTAGCTATGGCCAAAAGAGATCCCCTCCAGTGACAAGACACATGTATATAGGAATGCACACATAAGTGTATATATGCATGTGAACATATATGCATTGTGTATTATACATGTGTGTGTGGTATGTATTCCGGTATCTCTTTGGACAGGAATGTATGTAACATATATGCATATGTGTGTATGTTATACATTTATATATATGTTATATATTTATGTGCATTGTTACATTCCTTTAAGAACAGGGTTATTTCTCTTTTGTCTCTACATCCTCTCATGTTTAGCTTAGTTCCTAGAAAACAGGAGATTCTTAACAAATGCTTGCTGATTGGTTAATCTCTCCTAAATTGCATATTCTGTAGGAATTATGTTCTTACATTTCTTTACATGTTCAGTGGAGGACTTGAACTTGAATTCTTCAGTTCAAAGCAATCCCATGTCTAAGGGTTTCTTAGGATAGCAACATGTATGCGGCCACTTAGTAGATGCTTTACTGTTGTATCATGTTCTGGTTGTTCTGTACTTTTTGTTTATTAAATCTATAGGGGGAAAGATGTATGCAGCATTCAAGCAGGCTTAGTCAATTCTTTATATATCTGACCTCATTATGCCATGATGAGTGTTCACTTAAATACAATTTTTTTTAAAAGGGGGAGTAGGGGATCATGTGGGTGGGGGGCTCAGAGCTAAGTTTTAATTAAGTATATCCCAAAATCAATAGCTGCAACTTGACAATGAGTTGTTGTCACAATAAAAAGGAATGAATAAAAGTCTTACAAAATTATAGAGAATCAGTATTTATTTGTAGGATAATATGATACAGTGAATATTGGTTCTCGAACCAGAGAACTGGAGTTCACATCTCACCTCTGATGTTTATTACTTTTGTGACCTTAAGCAATTTATTTAAGTTGTGTGGGTTTCAGTTTCCTCATCTGTTAAAAAAAAAAAAAAAAAGAAAAAAATGTGTTGGGCTGGTTGGCCTCTAGCTCAAGATCCTATAATCGGACTTTATTGGAGAGAGTATGTATATCAATCAGATAAAAACTGGAGTCCTTATCATCAATAGAGAAAGGAAAAGTAATTATATTTCAGGAGGGAAGTTTCCATTGATGTTGTACAGTTATTTTTCAGTCATGTGCCCCATTTGGGATTTTCTTAGCAGAGATACTGAACTATTTTCACATTTCTTTCTCCAGTTCATTTAACAAATGAGAAAACTGAGTCAAACAAGGTGAAGTGATTTTCCCAGGAGTAAAACATTAGTGTCTAAGGCCAGATTTGAACTGAAGATGAATCTTCTTGACTCCAGGCCTCTCACTCTATTCAATATACTATCTACCTGCCCCCAAGAAACCATATATAGATAGATATTCACTAAGGAAGTGCCCCCTTAGATTTGCTTGAATTCTAAAGAGAAAAGGTCTCTAAAGGCTGACTTCACAAGAATGCCAAAGGTCATTTTCTGTATTTTCCATTTATTGACTGAAGGATTTTCATTAGGACCAAGAAACTTTAAAGGTCTTTTTATTTACGTGTCTGTTTGTTTTGAAGGACACTCGGCAAAGATAGATTTTTCTATTTTGTATGACTCTGGCCTGAGAACAATTCTGTCCTCTTGAGGTTTTTTTTTTTTCCCAGATGCTTTTTAATACGTCAGTTATCACCTCCCCAGCATCACATAAGTGAGGATCCCTTTAAAGCAAGAAAAATGAAAAAGATAATTTCAGAAAAGTAGAGAATTAATTTCAGGTATCAGCCTGTCAACATATTTCAACTGTTCCCAGGGAAAACCAAGCAGGAAAACAAATCCTGCTCCATTGCTGGATGTTTTATCTCTAAATAATCATATGATCTAAACCTTAATAATCCAATTTGACTTCTACCTGTATAATAATATGCATCAGTATATTTATATAACAAGTACTGGTATATTCTAACTCTGAGGCTATTCATAAGTTTCTTGAAAGCATTTTATTAGGTATGAAGCAATGGTATAGAAAAAGAGGAAAAGTTAGTTCCAGGGAAAAGATATTCTGTAAACCCAATAATATGGTGACAAAGAACCATGGAAGATGATGCAAATAAGCTTGAAATTCTAACTCAGATTGATACCTTATTTAATCTGCAGCTCGTGACATTAGACAAATCAGGGGCAAAGTAGGACTATCTGGGATCCCCATGATATCAAGACTTTGATGCATGGGACAAGAATAATATCCTAACAATCATAGATACAGATCTATGCAGGACATCAAAAGCCTTCCAATCCAACTTCCTCATTTAAAAAATAAGGAAACTTTGACCTAATGAAGGTTAGTGATTTTCCCAAAGCCTATATAGGTTAATATTGTTCATCTTTCATTTTCTCAGAAGACCAATGATTTCACAATGATGAGGTAAAATAGTAGATGATGGATGATATTTTGACTTGATGGTGAATTGGATTTAAGTAAGGCAGAGTTGCACAGAGTTGTTAGCCTCACTATCTCTTCCAGAATCATCAAATTCCAGTAGTAAGACAAAAGTCAAAATGACTGGTGATGGGCTGGGATGCAATGCATGACCATGGCATCTTTAGTGTCTGACCAACATCTGAGCACTCCACAGTATCTGCTTCAGTTGTCTTCATAATCACTGAAACAAATTGTTTTCATTTGCCCATTCTACCCAGGGAAGCCTTCACATGCTAGATGTAAACATCTTCTTAATTCATCAAGAAGCATGAGCCCACTGATTATCCTCAACATGATTTAGTCATATGGCAAGTAGACCATATAGGTAGTAAGAATAAGAAATATATTTTAAGTCCAGATTCTCTTTTTTGGGAGTCAAGGCTATGTTTTTTTTATATTAAGTTGTATATATCTTCTACATTTTAATTTAAAATATTTTTTAAAAACTAGTATTCTATTGAAAAATATGGTTTCTTAAAAATTTTCCAGTGTATTAAATATGAAAAACACATTTAATTGTCCTATTCTTTTAAATTATATTTTTACATTTTAATGTTTATTTCTAGGTTGAAATATTAACATAAACTATAATGAAAATTACTGAAATGTTTAAGGAAAAATTAAATTCAGAAGACAAAAATTAAATCAATTGTGAATTAAGCAAAACTTTAACACATATGAAATCAAAGAAAAGGAATATGAGAAAAACTCACAATCACTAAATAACATATTTTTCAAAATAGTGTGATAATCCAATTTCACATAGTATTTTCACCTTTTTAATTGTTCTCTGCTTTTTTCTTGCTTTTTCTTTTCATTTTTTCCCTTTTAATCTGATTGTTCTTGTGCAGCATGGAAACTGTGGAAACATGTTTAAACTATATTGGATTACTTGCTGTCTAGGGGAGGAGGGAGAAAGGGAGAAACATTTGGAACACAAGTGTGAATATTAAAAACTATCTTTGTGAACTCTGGGAAATGAGTGTGAACCACTACATAGCATTTCCAATCCCTCTGTTTTTGTCTGCTTGCATTTTTTATTTCCTTCACAGGTTAATTTTACAATATTTCAAAGTCCAATTCTTCTTGTGCAGCAAAATCTATGTACACGTATACTGTATTTAACAAATACTTTAACATATCTAACCTGTATTGGTCTACCTGCCATCTGAGGGAGGGGGTGGGGGGAAGAAGGGGAAAAATTGGAACAGAGGGTTTTACAAGGGTCAATGCTGAAAAATTACCCATGCATATATCTTGTAAATAAAAAGCTATAAGAAAAAAACTATCTTTGCATATATTTTGAAAATAAAAAGCTATTATTAAAAATGTGATAATTGCAGCCTTGTAAAATAACTATAAAAACACAGAGACCCACCCCCCACTGAAAAGCATAGTTTAAAGCATTGAGAGTCAAAGAAAGATGTCATCAAAGAGATATGGGTCAGAAAATGGGATGCATCAACAATATAGCAGACTCCCATGTGTGCAGTCTTGGTCTTTTATTAGATAAGATCCTTTTGCTTGATTATACTTGAGTTCTTCAATAGATCTGTAATCTTTTCAATGTGATCACTCCCTTCAGTGGCACAGATCATAATCCATTCATAATACTTCATTACATGTGACTTTTGTTCCCATTGTTACATGAATTCTCCAAAGGGAAGCACCTCACATGCTGGGGTCGCCATTCTGTATCTCTTAACAAAGTACAATACATCAATTATTCCAAACTTTTATTCCATGACCAACCCATGTCCTTTTCTAATTACATTATATTGATGGTTTTCTTCACATCTTCAGCACAATTCTTTCTTGGCAAGGTGTTGCAGCTTATCCATGCCTCCCATGAACTTCTACTTTGACTTTTGGGTGAATTGCCTCTTCAATTCTTTGGGCAACTGTGATATTACATGACTTTCAGTTAAGGAATGTGGATGTTAAACTTCTTATACCATGATTAAGCATAGACATAAATAAATGGATACTATGAATCAGACACAATGCGAAAGGCTGTCCTCAAAATGTATATATATAATTTTAATACAGCTTTTAAAGATGAAAGAATAGGCATTGTGAATCAATAGTTATTGATAATCTCTGTTTTCAGTAATAATAAAGTCCATGATTTTTCTTGCAATCATCTGGTATCCTTCCCTCATTCAGAAAATTTTAAATTGTAATCTTCATTCCCCACAAAAAAAAAAAAAAAAAACCTTCAGCAGGATATCCTTTGTGTATACTTGTCTAATCCCCATTTTATTTTCTTTACTTATATTTTCTCCTTCCTCATTTTTCATTTCTGAGACTAAGATGTTAGAGTCTAAATGTGATGCCTCCACAATAACTTATAGAGAAAAGTTCATCACAAAACTCTATACAGATCATTTCCATTTTCCTACATCCTCTGCTTTCTTACTTTTATGTCTTTATTTTGCCTGAAATGCTCCATCCCTAGTGTTAAAATCTTATCCATCCTTCAAGTACAAGTTCAAATCTGTTGCTTTTTATAAATTTTCTCCTAATATTCTCAACCCAAAATTACCTTTACTCTCTTAAAGTATGCCTGACATTTTATTTATATAGTTCTTTTAGTTTAAACATGTTATATCTTGTAATATACTAAATGATCACCTAATCTTTCTTCTCCTCTATCACATACACTTCTTACACTTCAAAATGCTTAGCTGGTTCTCTTATTGAACCAGATTATAAACTCTTTATACTTTAGATAATAAGGAAGCTAAAGTAGAGATTTTAAAGCATTGAGGGAAATTGAGCTTCAGAAGTATCACTGAAAGTTAATGGGTGGGATGCATGCTGGGTATAATGTTTTGGAAGGTTACATCTTATTTAAAAGAAATAAAATAGATAGAAGGTAGTATTGTGTATTTTAAAGATATGCTCATAGGAAGAAATCCCAGAATCAAAAGAAAAGCATAAAGAAAATAATTTGACTGAAAATCAATACAAGGAGAAAAATAATGAAGATTATTTTAAAAGCATACTGCAGATCACTTGGAAAGAAGGAAGAAATAGATTGGGAATTCAGGGATAGATAATAAACCAGCTGCAGAGGCATGATAAAATAGTGCTTGGGAATTTCAATTATCCAAATTCTTATTGGAGCTCTTTTTCTATTGATATCAGAACAGTTAATAAATTATTGATTTCCTTAAAGAAAATTTCATTTATCAAATAATAAAGGAAGAAACATGTAGAGGTAATTCTACACCTGATTCAGACCAGCAAGAAGAAACGTATTGCTAAAACAGAAATAACAAGTAACGATAATAGCAATAGCTAACATTAAATAGTGCTTACTATCTGCCAGGCACTATTCTAATTTTACAGTTATTATCTCATGTGATCCTCTAAATAATCTTAAGAGACAGGTGTTATTATTATCCCCATTTTCAGATGAGGAAACAGGCAAACAGAGATTAAAGTGATTTGCCAATGATTACACAGCAAGCAAGTGTCTGAGACCAACCTTGAATTCAGGTATTACTGGCTTCAAACCCAGCTCTCTACTTATTGTACCATGTAGGGTGGGAGGAGAACAAAAAAAAAAGCTTTATCATAAATTTACTTAGAAAAAATATAGTAATCAGGAGAAGAAGGTTGTCAGAGAAAACAAAAATTATGAGGATTAAGGGGGGGGAAAGTAATTAGATTTAGAAATTAAAATCTTAAGTAACTTTGGAGAGAGTCGTTTCAGTAGAATGATGAAATCAAAAATCAAAAGTTAGTTGAAATAACTAGATGTGTTTAGACATGAAAAAGATAAATATTAGGGAAAACATGGTACTTGTCATCACATTTATGAAAAGTTATTATATGGAACATGGGTTAGATTCATTTTGCTTTTCTAAGGATGTTTATTACAAGGATTCTGTTCAATTTTTTTCCAAATAGGGGGAAGAAAAGAAATAAAATACATCTATTTCTTTTTTCAAGTAATAGATTTTTTTAATCTATTTTTTTAATTTTTAAAAATTTTTTAAATTTTTAAAAAGAGCTTAATTCTAATTGGACTCAAAGGCTAGAAGAGGGGACAATTAGAGAAAGTGGGAGTTACAAGCAAGACAAATTAAAGATCTTAATACAAGAAGGCATATCTGAGCCCCAAGTATCATGGAAATTTGTTAGTATGAGATTTATGTCAAAATATAATTCTAGAAAGGTATACCTAATTCAAAAAAAAGTGAGTAGAAGTAAAGAAAGTAAGAATTGCCTTAATTATTAAGGGGAAAATAGTCATGTGAGGACATGCAAAAACTATAAGGAAAGAAACATAGGCAATGGAAATTATTGGATAACAATTAGTATAGGCAATAACAAAAATTATACAATCACTGAACTATACGCAAATGACTAGGGAAAAAAGCATACATGAGAACTTTAGAAAACAATTCACAAACATAATATAGCCATGATAGGAGTCTTTGATCATCCAAACATCTATTGAAAATCTTTCTTTCCCCTCCCCCATAAAAAAGAAAAGCAGGTTTTCTTAATTGCCTTAATTTTTTGATTCAGTTTTTAATTTAATTCTTCATAAAGAAAAGCAAGTATAAAAGGGATTTTAGTAAATGATATCAAATTCTCACCAAAAGAAGTCAGTTTGCTGAGAATGAGAGTGATGGGAACTTTGGGAGGAAATGTTCATTCTTCATAGAATTTAAAAGATAAGGAAAAGAAACTTGGGAATGGCACCTAAATTTTGGAAAAGTCAACTTCCAAACGTTCAGAGAAGGGGTAAGTATGATTCCATGACCTAAAATTCTACAAAAAAAAAGTCAGTTCAGAAAGGATGTTCTCAAAAATTGTATTCTGAAGACACAAGGAGAAACAATTCTGAGGAAGAAAAAGGAAGTTCTCTAAAAAGATGAATATGAATACACAGAGAATTTGTCGATCAACTCTGATAAAAGACAAAGAGAGTGACAGACAGAGAGAACAAAACAGAAACAAGGGTAGCTAATAGAATAGCATGTGAAATCATGTTATGGACCTGCAAATATACAACTGGGGATCCTATTTTTCTTATCATTCTTAGAGAATACTGGCAATTTCATTACTCACCATGTGTAGTGAAAGACCACATGGTAAGGGAAAAAGTTGCAGCTTTCTCCTCACTCAACTCATATTGCCCTGAAGAAACAAGTTTCTCCTTATTCTGTTCATTTTTTTTCTGTTTTAGGTAAAGAGAATGGAGCCTCCAAGACTATGTAGGTTTTGAATGGTTGTGAGGTGCTCTAGCATCCTGATATTCAAAACCTGGATGAGTTCTAGATTTGATAGTGGCCAGCCTAACACTGATAACCCAAAAAAGCAGTATGTAGCCTTCTGGATTCAAACCAGCTTCAACTGGTACAAGGATTCATCCAGTCTCATGTAACATGAACATGAACTTAGAGAGATCCATGCTGTGTAGGAAGTGAGCTAATATTTGAACCAATACTCCCAAACTCCAAAATGTAGAGGAAATTGGGAGGTATTAGGAGAAATGATTCTTTATTCTTACTAAACTTTTAACATAGAAATCCCTCTGCAAATGCTATAAAATGAAAAGTGTGCTAGAGAGCATTGTATTTCTATTGACTGCAAGCTCTGAACAGAGTATGATAAGGCAGTCAAATTTTCTAATGCTATCTTGGTCTATATTGAGGGAGGTACAATCAGTCAATCAGTGACTGAACATTTATTAAGTACTTACTACATGCCAGACAGTAAACTAAAAGCTGAGAATATAAACACAAATAGAATACAAAGACAATCCCAAGCCTCAAGAAGTTAGCATTTAATGGAGAACATAATATATAAAAGAAAACTGAAAAGACAAGGAAAAGGTGGGGGGGGAGAATGTATGATGGAAGAATATAGAAAAATATCATCTGAGGGGAAATGAAGAGATGGTTTGGGTACCTTCCTTAAATGAAGGAGGAGGAGGAGGAGGAATCCCAGGGTCAGAGAGTATTTTCAAGGTATGGATTCCAGGACTGAAGTCTTCCAGAATGAAGAGCTTTTTAAAGCATGAAAGAACAGTCCAGAATAGTTCAGTCTGATGGGAAATGAAGAAAATTCAGGAATAAAGACATGACATTCCAGCCATACTCTTCTCCTGAGAAGAGCAGATCTGGAGTACTGTGTTCAGTTCTAAAATCAATATTTAATGAGTAAATTCTATGTAGAAAGAAAGGAAACCAGAATGGTGAAGTACCTTGAATATATGCCTTATAAGGATCAGTTAAAGGAACTAGAGATACCTCAACAAGGAAAGAAAATATTTAAAGAAAACAAGATTCATTTTCTTAAACATTTAAAGGATTGTCATCAAAAGAGGAATTACATTCATTCATCGTAGACCCAGTCAGCAAACTAGGAGCAATGTGTGGAGGTCATCAAGGGGCCAAATTTAGGTTTTATCTACATTTCCTAATAACTATACCTAACTGGAAATGGAAATAGCTGTCTTTTTTAATTTATGAAATAAAACAAGCATTACCATAACAGTATTATTTTTAAAAGATTTCACATGAAACTGCAAATCCATTCTGTACAACTTGCTATTCCTTTTAAATATATAACAAAGTATAATGTAATTTTTTTGTCCTTTTTTCTTCTCCCTCACCCTAGAGATAGTTATCATTAGACACAAAAAAAGTGTATACATACATACATATAGACATAATTCTAAAATCATTTTATGTATATTTGTATTTATCAATTCTTTCTCTAGATGCAGATAGCATTTTTCTTTATATGCCCTTTGTATTTAGTTTGGCAATTATAATACTAATTTATAATATAACAGATATTTATAATAAAATAGAACTGAACACAGTGCTCCACGTCTAACCTACTCAGGGGGAGAGTATGGCTGAAGTATCATGTCTTTATTCTGAATTTTTTTTCAATTCCCACAAGTTGAACTATTCTGGACTGTTCTTTCATGCCCCTACAAGCCTTTTATTCTGGAAGATCACTTCATTCC
Source organism: Antechinus flavipes (assembly GCF_016432865.1). Lineage (NCBI taxonomy): Eukaryota > Metazoa > Chordata > Mammalia > Dasyuromorphia > Dasyuridae > Antechinus > Antechinus flavipes. The sequence continues at coordinate 529,968,641 of NC_067400.1, forward strand.
TGGAACGCATACCTTGAAAGCACTTTCTAACCCTCTGGTTCCTACATAAATGTCTTATTTGCTCAACATTGTGCTTAAAACAATATTACTGTTGCTATAAAAAAAGTTCTCTTGCTTCTGCTCATTTCATTCTCCATTTTTTTAAGATCACCAAGCTTATCATTTCTTATAGTATAGTAGTATTCCATCATAATCATATATCACATCTTCAGCCATTCCCCAAATGACAGGCATTCCCACAATGTCCAGTTCTTTGCCATCACAAAGAGAACTACTAGAAATATTATAGAATATACAGTTTTTTTTTCTCTAATCATCTTTGGAAACAGACTTAGGAGTAGAATTGCTGCTTCAAAGGGTAAAAGCAGTTTAATAATTCTTTGGGTCTATGGAATAGTCAGTCTTGTGAAGTGGTAGACATCCCCTCACTGAAGAACACAAGAAAAGTTTAAATAATTTTTCCATTGTAGAGGTATTTATGCTTAGGTTCGACTAGAGGGCTTCTGAATTCTCTTATATCTCTAAGCTTCTGTGACTCTGTAAAGTTGTACATGGGATGATCTGGGAACAATTTTAACTTTCTCAAAGTAGATTGGGTAGTTTTAATAAGTAACAGATTCTTTATTCCTAAAAGTCTTCAATAGGAGTTTGAAAGAATGCATTTCAGGAATTTCTGTCTAAATACAGAGTCAACTAGGCATCTAAAGTCTCTCCAAGTTCAAAGACTTTTTGACTCTTTAAAGCTGTAATATCCAATATCTCTGACCTTTCATAATATTTAACCCCTGCAATTTGTGTTAGTAATCTACTCCTATATAGACTTCTTTATTTCAAGTAAACTTGTTTATTTATTGGTGCCACCCCAAATATATATATATCATTCTTTAGGGTCAATAAGTCACATTATTTGTTTTTTCTTTCTTCATCATTACCTAACCCAGAATGTAGCAATATTTCAATACTCTGAATTGAATTGAACCAAATTGACTTCAAAGATCTATGAAGATAATAGATAAATTCCAAAGGTTCTGAATTTTCTAAGTATACCTCAGTTAGGTGGTGACTTTAAGCTGCAATGGAAAAATTAGATTAGAAAATTTATACAAAGTACTTTGTAATCATAAAGTTCTATGTAAAAAATGTGTCCTGCATCAGTGGCAATAGTTCTGGCCACTCATTTATATTCATATTTGCTTAAATAAGTAGCTCAAGTCTGTCAATTTAAATTGGTCCCAGAATGTGCCCAAGGAACTCCAAGGACAAAAACCTGATGTTAAACACTTTTTTTTAACCTTAAATCCTCATTTGGATTACTTATGGCAAAAAAAAAAGCTATTTTTATGCATGCTCACTAAATAAAACTATTCACATATTATAACATATGTGGCTGCCCTTCTGACATCTGTATCTTCCTACAACCGGGTTGAGATAGTACTTCATAGAATCCAGGATCCATTTCAAATTACTCGAGAATGGCTAGGTAAAACATTTATTCCATTGAATTCATAGCAAAACAGCTTTTGTCCTCCATGTTCAGCATAATGCAAATGATTCCTAGCCGGTAATTTATTGTGGTTAATTTACCTCACCAATATTTTATGAATATGTATTGACTAATCTTAAGTCAACAGTTTTCTCTAAATAAATAGGTGATTTATATTCAGCAAAGTCACCCAATCAATGTTCGATCAACTCCTTCAAATACAATGTCATTGTATGACAGGTTTATTTGCATTGGCATTAAATGTCATAGTTTTGTGAATTGCTAAAGTGATGAATGCAGATCTGAGAATTTATTGAATAGCCTGCAGTTTGTTGTACAGCCAGCAATACTCAGTGATCATAAAATGTCCAGTGCTGGCCTTTCTTGCCATACTAGAAGATAGTGAAAAGAGTTGGTTTAGATTTTGAGTTGTATTAATGTATGCAAATTTGGATGTTCAGAAACCTCTAAGGTCCCTTCCAGTTCTATCATTCTCTATTCTAGCATTCCCTCCAGGTCTAATGTTTTGTGATTTGTGCTATAACGTTCTAAATTATAAAGTCCCTTCCAGATCTAATTTTTGCTCTAAAATCCTTTCTGAAAGTAACATTCTTTTTCCTAAAATTCTTTCAAGTTCCAATGTTCTTTGCTCATAGTATCAGAGTTCTCCTCAAGGAAGGGATCTTGGGCATTTTCTAATCTAAAGGTATCAAACTCAAGGAAAAATTGGAGATCTCAAATTGGCTTAGAAAATTTATACTTAGATTATATTATTGTTTTTATTTTATGAAACATTTCCCAGTTGCATTTTGATCTAGTTTAACAGTACTCAGAAGTGTTTATTAATTGATATCTCTGTGTTTTCATTTTCTAGATTTGGAAACAGAGATATGGAATGAAACAATTTGTCTAATTCCTGGAGCCCTAAAGTTAGCATTTATCTCATTGTCCATATTGTTTCCTTTCTAAGGTACCATTCAGCTCTAAAAATTTCTCAAATAAGGGATGTACTTAAAATAAGAGAAATAGTCAAATAAAGGGTGTTCTCTACCCTTACAATCCACATTTTATGTTCCAAATTGCCTTCTAGATCTAGAATTCTGTGTTATCAGATTTCTTTCTGTTCTATGATTCCATAATTCAGCTTTTAGGAAGCAGGAGAGGGGAGGTTATATATAAATAATAAAAGGGTACAACTCCTTGTTCCTTAGAAAAGTTGTTCTCAAAATTTTTAGTCTCAGGACTCCTTTGTACTCTAAATTTTAAGGAGGACCTCAAAGAGTTTTTCTTTGGGTTATGTCTATTAATCTTTACTATTACATAATAGCTTTATATTGTTATGAAAATAGTTTTGACCTCATGGACCCCATGGAAAAAGCTCAAGATTCCTGGACCACACTTTGAGAACCACTACTTTAGAACAATGTCTCCATCATGCTAGAATTGTAAGACCTAGGACAGCATGTCAGGTTTATGTCATTAAAGGTACCTCCTTGAGGATTGCAAAGGGAAGAATCCCCATTCAAACCCTTTTAGAGAGATATTAATCTAGTTCTTTCTGGCCACACTGGGATCTAATTTTAAAATTCTCTGTGTCTCCATCAGGACCAAAAGTGTTTCATTTGATAGTTATTTTCTTTACATGTAGTTCTTTTTTTCTCTCTGAGACTGCAATATATAAAATTACTATCTGGTCTTCTAACAATTTGGGATATTTTATGAATTTGAAGATGTATTTCTATTTTTGCTGTGTCCTCACAGTTTTATTAGTATATAAACATATAATAAGTTATGATTATTCTTTTTTATTTCTTCTGGTTTTATTGCAACATTACCTTGCTCATTTGCTATTTTATTGATTTGATTTTCCCCCTTTTTTAAATAAAATTAGCTAAAAGTTTATTGATTTTATTAAGTCATTTCAAAGAACCAACTTTTATTGTTATTTCTTTGAAGATTTTTTTAACCATTTGATCTATTTCTTCTCTAATTTTGATGTCAATTTGTGCCTATTATACTTTTGTTTATTTGTTGGATTTCTAATTTAAGTGCATATTCAGTTCATTCATTGTTATTCTTTAGTCTTTTTGATCATGTTTGACTCTTTGTGACTCCATTTAGGGATTTCTTGACAAAAATATTGGAGTGGTTTGACCTTTTCTTCCCCATCTCATTTTACAGATGAGGAACTTATACAAACAAGATTATTAAATAACTTGCCCAGGGTCACACAATTATTGTTTCTAAGACCAGATTTGAACTCAGGAAGTCTTCCTGACTTCATCTGACACTATATCCACTGAGACACCTTACTGCCCCCATTTAATTCATTAATTCATTCTTTTTCTATTTTGTTAATATAAGATTATATATTAGGGCAGCTAGATGGTACAGTGGTTAGAGAATCAGCCCTAAAGTCTGGAGGACCTGAGTTCAAATCTGGCCCCGGACATTTAACACTTCCTAGCTTTGTGACACTGGGCAAGTCACTTAACCCCAATTGCCTCAGCAAAATATATAGATATATAGATATATGGCTGTATATGGTTTTTTTCCCCTGAACACTACCTTTACTACATTCCAGAAATTTTGTTATGTTGTTTCATCATTATTATTTTCTTTCACATGATGGTTAATTATTCGATTATTTATTCTCTGACTTCCTCATTATTTATGATTGCACTGTTAAGTCTACATTGGATTTGTGTCTTTTGCTTATAGTTCCTGAATCAATGACTATTGAACAAATTGATGGAGAAACCATAGATAAATGACTATGTTGTCTTCCAAATGGGATTACAAAAGAATAAACATATTTTCAGTAATATATGGAATTTTTACAAAAATCGACCATGTATTATGATATGATATTGAAAGCAAATATAAAAAGGCAGAAATAGTAAATACATCCTTCACAGGCCATAACATGGTCATAACAATAGTCATCCAGAACTGAGAAAGGGACAATAAAATTTCCTGTCACTATTGCGTTACTATGTACTATATATACTAAATCAGTGTTTTCTTTATGAATTTGGAGAGTAATGCATTTGTAGCATGTAAGTTTAAAACTTATAGTGGTTATTGTTTATAGTTCCTTTAGATACAATAGTTTCCTTTTGTATCCCTTTTTATTTTTTGAACATTTTGCTTTGTCAAATAACATGATTGCAATTCATGATTTTTTGGATTCACTTGATACATAGGATTCAGAGCACAGAATGAGTCATAGACTTTTTTTGACATGGTCAATGCAGAAATTTGTTCTGCTTGATTATAAAGGTTATTGTGATAGAAATTTAATAAAAGGGTAAACTGAGGCAATTCTTTGAGCATAATATCTTTTATTAACAGGTACATGCTACAAAATAGTAAATATCATGTGTGTCATGATAGAAATTTTGAGATAAAGTTCTGAGCACAATCAACTTATTAATTAAACTAGCAATAACCAATAAATTGGTTCATTGGCCTCTCTCAGTCTCCAAAGACCAGGAGTGAGGGCCAACAGGGCCCTTTAAACCTAGGTATGCCTTCCTTCTTTCCATCACTGCTTCTGCTTCACTGAAAGTTGCAGAAATACAAGAAATTTCACAAGAGCTTGTTCAGGATATCGGAAAGCAGAACATCTAGGGAGAATGGTCAGTTTGAAAGTGTATTATTTATACTTCAGAGAATTAGAACACATTCAGCAATGAGCTAGTGTCCTAGAAGTAATGAATGTGAAGCATCCATAGGCTTTTCTATTTCTATTCAATATCTACACTATCTTTCAGAATAGATTTTTATGTTTATGTCAGCAGTTAGATTTCCCAAATGTTTCATTGCTGGACTTTTTGAGTTATAATTCACACTCAGTTAAAAGTTAGGTCTTTCTGTGTCAAAATTCTCCAAGTTTTCCTTTACATTTAGTTGTCTTTTTTTATGAAGGAAAAATATTTTATGTATGTATACATCTATAGACACATATATACAACACACACCTCAGACACTTATTAGTATCACAAGTTTTGCCTCAGTTTCCTCATCTGTAAAATGAGCTGGAGAGTGACATCACAAACCCCTCCAGCATCTTTGTCAAGAAAATTCCAAATGGAGTCGCAAAGAATCACACATGACTTTAGATAATTGACAAAACAATCTGCCCTGTATCATGTTGTTGTTTTGTTTCATTTATGTATATGACTCCATTTGGGATTTTCTTGGCAAAGATATTGAAGAAGATTGTCATTTCCTTCTATAATTCATTTTCCAAATGAGGAAGATTGAAGTGAAGATAAGTAAGTAGCCCCAGAATCAGCTAGTATGTGGCTAGATTTGAACTCAGGACAATGAGTCTCCAGGCTTGACAACTGGATTTGAACTCCTGAAGATGGGTGTTCCTAATTCTAGATCAGCACTTAATCAACTGCACCTATACCATCAGCGCATATACCTAGCTGACTATACCACACTTCATCAATTCTTTTGAAACAACTCATGTTGACCCTACTTCAAATTGTTATTATTATTAGCCACCATGCTACCCTTTATGAGTCCATATTAGAGATTGACTCCCCAGAGATCCCAAGTTTCTCCACTGGGTCTATACTGCTACTCCAAGAGAAATTCATAAAATGGAAATGTTTGCATGATTGCACATGCATAATCTCTTCCAAATTACTAGTCCTTTCAAGGAGGGAGAACAGAATGAAGGCAGAGAGAGAATCTAGATCAAATCAAAATTTAGGAAAAAAGTTAAAAATTTCTTGTTTTCATGTGTTTGAGATTTTTTTTTAATTTTTAAAAAGAATAGAGCAGTTTATAGTCACATTTTCCCACTATGTACCCACTATGAATTCCAAACCAAAGACTGAAATTTCAAATCACTTCAACTGTAACATTCATAAAGTTTGCTTAGTCACTAGCACGGTCTCTCTGTCTCTGTCTCTGTCTCTGTCTCTTTCTCTGTGTCTGGCTGTCTCTCTCTCTCTCTCTCTCTCTCTCTCTCTCTCTCTCTCTCTCTCTCTCTCTCTCTCTCCTTCTCTCTCCTTCTCTCTCCTTTTGCTGTCCTTGCTTATTGTTTTATCTGATCTTAGGACTTAACAGAACAAGATATATTGCCTAAAGTACGCATATTTAATTCCTCTCTCCTCTACAGTAAGTTCTCCAGGTCATTAAAGACGATACTCAACCCCTTTGTGATAAGCTTTTGTGCAATTATTTAACTGGCACTGACAGAAATGTTTGCAGAGCTTAAGTGATTCAGAAAAAGAGGTGTTAGAACAAAGAATACTTCTAAAAGATGCCTACAAGGGGAATTCAAAGCAATGTGAAGTCTTTACTCCCAAAGTCACAGCTATGCTAAACCTTGTGTTAAATATTATTAGTCTATGCTGTATTTCATAAGGTCATAGATCCAGAGTGAAAGCAACCTTAAAAGTCATTGAGTCCAACCTACCTATTTTGTGGGTAAGGAAATTAAGAACCTAAGTAGTTAGCAGCATCTAGGGCAGGTTTAAATGGCCGAGTGCAGTGGTTCTCAAAGTGAGAACCTAGGGATTTCTAAAACCTTTTCCAAGCATCTACTGATTCAAAATTAGTTTTTATTTCTATTATGGTAAATGTCTATTAAATATAGCCCACATAAGCAAAAACTCTTTTGAAAGTTTTAATTTTTAAATTAAATAATTTTAATAGTATAAAACAGAGGTAAGGAACTTTTTCTGCCAAGGATAATGCAGATATTTATAACATCTTTCATGGCCATGCAAAATTATCAATTTATAGAACTCAAGCAGCGGCAGATTGTTGTACATAGATTTCAGCTTATCATCGCCTTCCATAGCCTTAGCAAATGATTTTGTGGGCTTTTTACAGCCACTGGCCAGATATTCCCCACTCCTGGTATAAAGATACTGAGAACAAAAGTTTGAGAACCACTAGACTAGTAAAGTATAGGGCTTATAATCATAATAGCTAATGTTTATATAGCACTTACTCTGTGGCAGGCACTGCACTAAGTGCTTTACAAACATTTTTTCATTTGATTTTTACAATGCCTATTATTATCCTCATTTTACTAATGAGGAAACTGAAGCAGAGGTTAAGTGACTTGCCAAGGATTAATATCTGAGGCTACATTTGAACTCAGGTCTTCCTAACTCTAGGCCACTGTTCCAACCACTCTTATCACCTAACTGTCTTCCTGATTATAAATCACAAAGATTCAGGTTTGAATCTTATCTCATACACTGTATAATTAAGCAAGTTACAAATCTCTCCATGCCCCAGTTACTTTATTTGTAAAATAAATAATAGTACCTATTTCCCAGGTTTGTTGTGGGTTCAATTAAATTACATAAAATATTTCAAAAACCTTAAAGTATAATAAAAATGTTTATTAGTATTATTACTATTTTTATTATGTGTCTTCTCTAAGTTAATAAATATCTGAGAAAGGATTTTTTTACAATTTTTTATTATAGTTTTTTATATACAAAGCATATGCATGGATAATTTTTCAACATTGACTCTTGCAAAAACTTCTGTTTCAGCTTTAGCCCTCCTTCCCTCCACCCCCTCCCCAGATTACAGGTAGTCCCATACATGTTAAATATGTTAAAGTATATGTTAAATACAATATATGTATACATATTTATACAGTTACCTTACTGCACAAGAACTGAGGAAAGATATTAACTTAAATGTCTCTAACTCCAAAGCTAGTACTTCAACTAAAAGCATGCAGGGGTCCTCAAACTTTTTAAATAGGGGGCCAGTTCACTGTCCCTCAGAGTGTTGGAGGGCCGGACTATAGTAAAAACAAAAACTTTGTTTTGTGGCCCTTTAGATAAAGAAACTTCATAGCCCCCTTTTGAGGGGGATAAACGTCCTCAGCTGCTGCATCTGGCCCAGAGGCCGTAGTTTGAGGACCCCTGAATTGCTGCTCTATTTTCTGATCACTATCTGAATTTGCTTTACCCATTCAGACATAGTCTTTCACTTTCAGCATGCACAATCCACTATCTTAAGACCATTCAGGCCTAGGATTGCTAAAACATTCATTGATGATTGTTTGTCCAGCCACAAACCAAGCAAATTAGAGCAATTTTGGAAGTAACCTATAAACAGTTACAGGGAGCTGGTTCTTTGTCCAAGAAGATTCTGGGAACTGGCCAGAATGGGTAGATTGTTACAGATATAGGGTCTCAAGGAAGCTGAAGAAAACACCCAGTACTGATCCACACTTGGAAAAACTATCGAACAGAACAACACTTAAGAGTTAAAGATGGGTGGTTCCTTTTGTGTATGATTCTTTGCCTAAAGATCCTATTTAAGACACAAGCACACCTGCCCTCTGTGCCAGGCAGGATACTAAGTACCAAGGATAAAAATGCAAACAAAAATAAAGGTGAGAAGGGAAACAATAAACTGGGAAAACATTTTTACAGTCAAAGGTTCTGATAAAGGCCTCATTTCCAAAATATATAGAGAATTGACTCTAATTTATAAGAAATCAAACTATTCTCCAATTGATAAATGGTCAAAGGATATGAACAGACAATTCTCAGACGAAGAAATTGAAACTATTTATAGCCATATGAAAACATGCTCCAAATCATTATTAATCAGAGAAATGCAAATTAAGACAACTCTGAGATACCACTACACACCTGTCAAATTGGCTAGAATGACAGGGAAAGATAATGCAGAATGTTGGAGGGGATGTGGGAAAACAGGGACACTGATACATTGTTGGTGGAATTGTGAACACATCCAGCCATTCTGGAGAGCAATTTGGAACTATGCTCAAAAAGTTATCAAACTGTGCATACCCTTTGATCCAGCAGTGTTCCTACTGGGCTTATACCCCAAAGAGATACTAAAGAAAGGGACCTGTATGTGCCAAAATGTTTGTGGCAGCCCTGTTTGTAGTGGCCAGAAGCTGGAAAATGAATGGATGCTCATCAACTGGAGAATGGTTGAATAAATTGTGGTATATGAATGTTATGGAATATTATTGTTCTGTAAGGAATGACCAGCAGGATGAATATAGAGAGGACTGGCAAGACTTACATGAACTGATGCTAAGTGAAATGAGCAGAACCAGGAGATCATTATATACCTCAACAATGATACTGTTTGAGGACGTATTCTGATGGAAGTGGATCTCTTCGATAAAGAGAGTCTTAATTGATCAAAGATGGACAGAAGCAGCTACACCCAAAGAAAGAACACTGGGAAATGAATATAAATTGCTTGCATTTTTGTTTTTCTTCCCTGGTTATTTATACCTTCTGAATTCAATTCTCCCTGTGCAACAAGAGAATTGTTCGGTTTTGCACACATATATTGTATCTAGGATATACTGTAACCTATTCAACATGTAATGGATTGCTTGCCATCTGGGGGAGAGAGTGGAGGGGAAAAATCGGAACGGAAGTGAATGCAAGGGATAATGCTGTAAAAAATTACCCTGGCATGGGTTCTGTCAATAAAAATTTACTTTAAAAAAAAGTAAAGGTGGTCTTTAACCTCAAAGGGTTTCTATTCTAATAGTGGAAGGGGTGAAAAGGGATCTGAATGATAGGGGAGAGTCTCTACGTGAGGGAGAGGAGTCATGACACTTAAATCAGAAATAATTGGTCTGTGTTCTTCCTCCAAAATCAAGGTTCAATGAAGAATTCACCAATGTGAAAAAGAATCCATAGAAGCATAGTGGAGAATATTGCAACATGAATGGAAAGTAGTCTCTCTATGGAGCAAATTCCTGGCAGTGACTGCCACATTGCTCAGGGTAGGATCTTTTCTGGGCCCAGGAAAATCATGCAGGAGAGATCTGAGTACTTAGGATCATCTAGAAGCTGTTGATTTTTCTAGATCTTTGTGTATCTTTCTGTAAAAGTTATTACAAGCAAACCAACTATGTCCAATATGATCGACCTCAGGAATTCTTTACAACCCAGGACAGATGGGATAAATAGAATGTCAAAAAGCAGAAATGAAAATGGGGCAAGGGGAGAGGAAGGAAGGTGAATAGGAGAGGAAGGGACCTAGTAGAAATATAGCAGTAAAAATATGACATGTTTTCCATCTAAACATGCCATTTCCAGACAGTGTTAGAAAGATTTACTGGGAGGAGCAGAAAAAGGAAGATTGAAATTGAATATGTAGCATAAGGACCATAGCTCATGCTCATCTTCCAGATGAGCATGAATATGCAGATTTTAGTCAAATGGCAATCAGAAGGCAGAGATGATCTTTTCTCACTTCCCCCAGACATTACCCCTATTTGAGTAATATATGCTAATGATCCTAATTAATTCTTCTTCACCCCCTTATTTAAGTCAGTATTTCCTTATTGTTGCCGCTGCTACTGCTGCTGCTGCCACTATTTGAATTTTCAGGCAGAAGGGAGACCTGCTGAGGACAATGTAATATAAAAATGGCTAGATTTGGGGTCAGAGAATCTGAGTTCAAGTGATGACTCTGTCTCTTATTATATATGTGACTTTGGGCAAATGGCTTAATTTCTTTTGAGGCAGAGATACTGAAGTGCTTTGCCATTTCCTTCTCCAGCTCATTTTACAGATGAGGAAACTGAGGCAAATAGGGTAAAATGACTTGCTCAGGGCACACAGCCAAGATGTATCTGCAGCCTAAGATTTTACCTCAGGAAAAGGAGTTTCCCTGACTCCAGGCCTGGCACTCTATCTACTGTGCCACCTAGTAACTATTTTAATTACTAATATATTATATATACACATATTATATATTTATGTGTATCCATATATACATTAATATATTTGTTATGTATATTATATATATAACATATGTACCATTATTTATACTATATTATTATAGCATATTATACTATATATTACTATTATATATATACAGGAATATACATGCATATTTAAATATATGTGTATATTTTTATTATAATTAAATCACTGAATTAATTATTTTTTTCAGAATGTATAGCTTGCAATCCTGAAATATCCCCTGCTAATGCAGAATGGCAATTCTCCTGTGATTTATAATTTGAGTTACTTGAAGCAATGAGAGATTAAGCAGCATGTCCACAATCACACCACTAGTACAAAGGCAGAGCTTAAACTCAGCTCTTCCTGACTTCAAAGCCAGATTATCCACTACATCCGCAGCCAATACATCGTGTGAGGTTGGTCAGAGCCCCCAGAAGGATAAGACATCTAAGTATTACTTACAGAAACTCAACTCCTTCTGATATTAATGATGATCTCACATTTATACAGTGCTTTAAGGTTTATTAAAACATATGGTTCAAGGTTTGTTCATGGCAACATGGGAGAGAAATCCAGCCTCTAAGCTAGGAATACCTGGGTGGAAATCCTACTTCTGAGACCTGAGAACGTTATTTAGCCCAGAGGCTTTGGTTGTAGAAAAGGTACCAACCTGCACTGTTTCTTATACCAATGAAACCCTAGATCCAGTCACTATCCTCATTCCTATTTTAGACTTACAAAGTACTTTTCTTGTAACAATGTTTTGATGTGGAGAATACATGTGTTATTATACCCATTTTACAGAGAAGACTAAAGTTCACAAGAATAATAACAAACTTACACAGCTAGTAACTTTTGGAGCTGGCATTGAAATCTAGGTCCTGAAATCACAAATGTGAGACATTATTCTCCTCATTTTATAAAATAGAAAACTGAACAATCCCTCCATCTTTTCCTTGGCTTTAGAGCTGACTGAGTTGCTGAATGGAAAAGTAAAAAGTTGTCCTGCATCTGGGAATGAATGTTGCCTCAGTTTCTTTGACTTTTTTTTTATTCTTTCTTAATTGTAGCTGAGTTTCCAAAGAAGAAATGGTGCAAGCTACAACTTGTGAACTTCAAAAGATCAGAAGAACCATTAGAAATCTAACAATGGGAATCAACAGCAAGGAAAGCACTAGAGCTGAGAACAGCAACTGATGAGCCCAATAAAGGAGACAGCACTAAGGAGTAACCTGCTTGACTCAGTCCTGCAATAAATTGAATTAATAGTGGAAACACTGTCCTGCAAACAAGAGAGAGACTCATCCATTAGCAAAGCCATACCAAAAAAAAAAAAAAAAACCTGGCAGGAACCTCAAAAGCTGATAAAAAAAGACTCTCAGAGCAAGAAGGTAACCATACATTTTCCTATGTAGGTGCTCCAATATATTTAATGCTTCAAATTTGAACCCACTCTGCTCTAAGATTTTATGTAAGAGGTAAGAATATCCAGTTTAAGGGGATGATTCTATAACTATCCTTGCTCTACCTAGTTAATAAATGCACTTCTGCAAAAGTTGTTAGCTTTGACTCATTAATTGTTATTATTGATGTTTAGTCATTTCAGTAGTGTCTGACTCTTTGTGACCGTATTTGGTCACAAAGATATAGGAGTGATTTGCCATTTCCTTCTTCAACTCAATTTTACAGAGGAAGAAACAGAAGCAAATTAAGTTAAGTGACTTACCTAGGCTCACATGAATAGATAGTAAGTGTCTAAGGCTCAGGACACTAAACATTGTGACACGTAGGTGCCCACCTATTAAATAGGCCAATCGATATCAACTGGCTAATTGACTTTGAGGAGTACACAGGATGGAAGCTTGTAGGTAATAATATTAGGAAACCCCAACTCCCCCTCAAGATTTCCCTTCAAATCCCTAAGGACTGATGAGCCATCCTCTGAGGACCCAACATATCTGTGCAAATGGGGTTAGAATAGATTGTGAACTCTAGAGTAGGAGCTAGAAAAACATACATACAAAAATACACATATCACCAGTCATAATAAGAGTAGGGCATTTTCTTAGTAATTCTTATTCTTCAGGTGTTTTAAGGTTATAGTCAAGGAGCTCTTTTGAGAACCCTTTAAGATAAGTATAAGTATAGGCATACTGAAGCCAGTTCAAACTGGCTCACAAGAGCTGACTGCTAAATTTTCATTGTGAGTGTTTACACCTCAGAAACAAGAAAATGCTATAAATCAGGGCTCGCTTTATTGTTTTGTTGATTCTGAGACTTAAGGAAGTAATGGAGAAATTTTAATAATGAAGATTAAACTTAAAAGTGTGTCCTTTTTTTTCAGAGAGTTGCTTGTTAAACATTTACCAGGACATTTTGACTTATTATTCCTATTTAGAATTTTAAAAACCTAAGGGTCTGAGAAATGTAGTAATTTGCTCATAATCATACAGCTGGTAACTAAAGGAAGTAGAACTTAAATTAATGTCTCTGATTCATGGTACAGAAGTCTATTACACTAGAGGATACTATCTTTTTACATGCCTTAAAAAAATAACTGTTTTGAAATGCTTAACAAATAAATAAAGTCTATTAATAATATATATCATTACTGATTATCCCCTAGTTCCTGATAACTCAGGCAATCATTCAAAAGATGTGGAAGATTAAAAATCAAAGATTCCACATTTCCAAGTGCATGCATCCCCTTGCAGCCAAGCCTATAACCAGTTTCCTCTAGACTCTATAAAATTCTACCTTCTTAATTGTTTGACCTTTGCCAATCCATTTGACTTCTTTCAATCTATATTCCTCATTTTTTAAGATGAAGTGTTTGGAAAGGATGAGTCCAATATCCAGTATAATGCAAAGTGAGAGCGCAAATTTAAATTATCTTTCTCTTTCTAATGTAGTAAGATCACTGGAGATGTGAAGCTAAGGTTCCTTATGAAGATAACTATTATCTTCATAAGATGAAAAAACAAAGAAGAGAGTACTGAGAATATACTAGAGACATGTAAATATTCATTGGATGTGACATTGCCCACCAAATTGTACTCTAAGACATTAAAAACATTATCAAGTTCCATATTTTCACTTGATTACATAGAATTTAAAATTCTGAAATGACTCAGTTTCAGAAAATGGCTTTCCTTTGGAAACAGATATTTCTATCATACTGTACTCTTCTTTCCAGTTGTGTGACATGTACCTGTGACATTTATCATCCCAGAGTGTAATGGCATCTCTTCCTGACTTCCTAAATATGAAAAAATTAATTTAACATACCAGAAATGCTTCCCAAACAGGGATGCTTAGCCCTGTGTCATGAAGCCCCTGTTGGTAGTCTGGTGAAATCAATGGATACCTTCTCAGAATCACATTTTAAATGCATAAGATATATAGGATTAAGAAGAAAAACAATTATATTGAAATAAGGTTTTTAACTTTTAACAATCAGAAGATTTGGACATCAGGCCTGACTCTACTACTGTATGGGACTACAGGCATGTTCCTTATCCTCTATGATCTTAAGTTTTTATTTAATTCTAAGTTTCTGTAGAATGTTTTATAATATGTTTCATCATAATTATATTTCCTATATCACTGAATTGTTGCAAAGAAAGTGTTTTATGACAATTACATGAAAAGAAATTCTTTTTTTCTGTCTCTGTCTGTCTGTCTCTCTCTCTCTCTCTCTCTCTCTCTCTGTCTCTCTCTCTCTCTCTCTCGTGTCCCAGCTTGGAGTTCAGAAAACATGATGAATACCTCATGTATCTTTTGAAATATCAAAAACATATGCATTTCAAAAAAATTGATAAAACCCTTAGATATGAGCTCAGTTGGGTGCTCCTCTGATATTTAAGAGACAAATGATAGATCCTGTGTGTACAAGTAGACTTTTTAGTAAGTAATGAGTGTCCCTTAGAGTTAATCTTAGTTAACTTCAAATAGATGGCTTAATTGAATTTGTTCCTCCTCCTCTTGGCTCATTCTGTGTCACCATCTGCACTCCTGAGTGCTTGTTATGTCTCTGACCTCAGTCTGAGCCATCTGTTTTATAACCTGGTTGGATCATTTTTGAACCTGATTGTACTTTATATCTCACAAGCAATGTATAGTGCATATATTCTATGAGGAATTAATAGTTAAAATAGTGTTTGCAAGAGATTATTGAAAAAGTATCGATCTGGGATGCAAGAGACTTTCAAGTTTCAGCTCCCTAACTATATGATCTGGAATGTAGGGACAACATGGCACAGTAGATAGCATGCTAGTCCTAGAGTCAGAAAAATCTGGGTTCAAATCCCTATTTCGACATTTAATAACTTTTTGAGGATAGATAAATTACTAAACCTCTATTTGTTTCAAGCAACTTCATAGCAACTTCAAGCAACAACAAGATTGTGACCTGCATTGTTGGAGGGAATTCCCGATATGATGACATTAGAAATTCTAAGAGAATAGCCATTATTTCTTCTCCTGTTAGACCATTATGTTGTTCAGTCATTTTTTTCAATTTTGTCCAACTCTTCATGACTGCATTTGAGATTTTCTTGGCCCAAATACTGTAACAGTTTGCTAGTTCCAGATGAGGAACTTGAGTTAAACAGAATTAAGTGACTTGCCCAGGGTCACACAGCTAGTAAGTGTCAGAGACCAGATTTAACATGAGGAAGAGGAGTCTCCCTGATCCTAAGTCTAATATTCTATCCATTGTGCCACCTATTTGTTCATGAAATAAATATCCTTTTGTAAAAAACAACTGAGGGGGTAGCTAGTTGATGTAGTGGATAGAGCACCAAATCTGGCCTCAGACACTTAACACTTGCTAGTTGTATCACTCTGGGCAAGTCACTTAACCCCAACTGCCTCAGCAAAAAAAAAAAAAAAAGACAACTGAGATTAAGTGATGAAAATGGAATTAAGATGATAGTCATGGGCTCCCTAAAAGTGCGGGAACATGGTCAATGATAACAGAGCAGATGGCAGAGGAAGAAGTGCTCTAAACACCTAAGATAGCCCCAAATCCTGGGGTGACAATGTGTCAGGCTCTAGTCCTGAAAGAGTGGGTCAGAGGTTAAATGTTTCTCTTTAAGTTTACCTGCATGCAGGAAAATAGGAGACACCACAATTTGGGGGTAAGAATGTTTGATTATATTGTAGCAGATGGTTAATAAATAGTGGATGATAACAATTTGGAGTTAAGACCTGAATTTGAACCCTGGCTTTACTACTTACTATCTGTATGATTTTGGATAAGTCATTTAATTTTTTAGTGTTTTAGTTCCTTATCTACAAAGTCAGTAAATGGGACTAGCTGGTCTCCAAAGTACTCTAGCTCTAGGTCTAATATCCTATCATCCTATGCAACATATCTTTGGGAGAAAGTAATGTCCCTGAAGGAGAGACTTTTTTGTTTTATTTTTAATCTTTATATACATGATGCTAAGAATAATGCTTGGATACTTAATAAATATTTGTTGAGTTGAATTACACATTTAAAAATAATGTGACCAAAGGGTTCACAAGTGGGTCCAGATCACCCCTCCTCCCTAGAAGGAAAATTCATATTATCCCAATTCTGTTCCATTAACTTTTTAATTTTCAGTACTTCAAGCTTTTGTTTCCATGGGAGTGGGGGAATAAAAGGGAGATTGGGAGTAAGGGTTAACTTACATTTGCCCAATATTCTACCTCCCAATCCCTGGCTAACAGCATTATAGGTGGCTAGGTTCAGAAATATAAGTCTCACAGCACAACAGCTCACTCTTGGATCAAAGTCAAAGAGATCACAACGAAAAACACAGGAGATTTCCAGACTCCATCCCTCTTATTGGTCTGCCTATTTGGCTAGAACTCATGCTGCTTCCAGGCTTCGTGGACAGCTAGGGTTTACTGGAAAACTACACAGCTGCTTTCAGTCTACTCAACCCTCAAGCTCCAGAGTTGCTTCCATCCTCCTCAAAGCAACTTGGGACTCACACTATTATCCATGTAGTCTGCAGAGATCTGAAAACTGAGAGAGCTCTGCCTTTTCCATAGTCTTGAGAAAAAGGGCTAACAGATATATTGTCTGTAGGTTGGGCTTCATTGTCAACATCATAGCCGCGCCAGGATGAATGCAGTTGGGACTGAAAAATCACTATTTTCTTTTATTCTCCTAATGCCAGTGTTGATCGAATTGCTATAGGCTGGCAGAATGTTAAAGCCATGACCACAGTTTGGACAGCTAAATGAGAGCCAGAGGACCACTGTCCTCTCACTTCTGCCAGGTTTGCCACAGATCCACTTATTAATCAATATTAATTAATTAATTGATAAGATAATTAATATAATAAGAAAGCTTTTTTTCAAGTTTTCATTTAACTTTTCTGAGAGTTCTAGAGTAAGCCAACCACCAAAGAGTCATTTTAAATTCAGATAATCTAGAATAATTTTTCCCTTATTCTTTTGGCTATTCAAATCCTATCTGCTTTTTTAAGACCCAGTTCAAATTTTACCTTTTTAATGATTGTTACAAAAACTTCCAAGAATACAGCAGTTTTCAAATGTTCTCCCCATTCTTTTAACTATCTATAGCAAATACATTCTGTACCACTTCTAACGATTATTCTGTTTTTCCATGTAGCGTCTCTCCTTGACTTGAAGATAAGGAACTTAATACATGCACACACACATGCACATTACATATGGATGTACACACAATTAGTTTTTCATTCTTCTATATACCACAAATAATAATCAAACGTACAATATTCATCAAATGCTTTGTTAGGTAATGTAAAAGGAAGGGAAAAGGAAAAGAAGAGGAAAGGAGAAGGGAAAGGAAAAGGAAGGAAGGAAGGAAGGAAGGAAGGAAGGAAGGAAGGAAGGAAGGAAGGAAGGAAGGAAGGAAGGAAGGAAGGAAGGAAGGAAGGAAAGAAGGAAGGAAGGAAGGAAGGAATAAGTGCCTACTGTGTGCTAGGCACTATGCTAGACATCTTACAGATAGTATCTCATTGAGCTTCACAACAATCCTAGGAGGTAGATTCTATTATTGTCCCCATTTTACAGTTGAAAAAACTGAGCTTAAATGCCTTGCCCAAAGTAATATAATTAATAAATGTCTGGAATTAATAAATGTCAAGTCTTCCTGACTCCAGGTCCACCACTCTGCCCATTGCACCACCTGGCTGACCAAAAAGCTTCAAAGATTATATAACATCTCATGTTCTACTGATACATACACATTTTAGGCCTGGACCTTCAGGAAGAAATAATTTAGATACTTAAAGGATAAGATTATTTCCTGCTGCAAGAAAGTCCTCTCTAATGCTTCCTTGTGGTATCAAAGTGATGTTGGGTCCTAAAGCTATTGCCTGGAGAGTGTAAGCTCTGATAAGTTCAACAAGGCTGAAAAGGCTCCAAATATAATCATATTGAAAGGACTTCCGTCACCTAAAGTCTGACCAACTAAGCATAGGAAAGCTTAATACCAGTAGGGTATCCATAACTGAAGAACTCTTTGGATAGCTATTGTAGTTGTCTCTTTGAACTGTTCTGCCTCAGTTTCCCTGCATTAGTTTCCCTGAATTGTATCTCCATTGTCTTGAGTCAGCATGTATCCCCCACTTTTTCCCTGTCCACTAGGCTGCACTAAACATTCCAAAAGATAAGACTATTTCGGATATCTCATTGACATCTTTACTTTTGCTTATTCAGACATCCTGACTCTGGCTTTCTAGTAAGAATTTATAGCTTTCCCCCCATCCTGATAGAGCCAAATCTATGGTCCTAAAACTACCCACTCTTTTCTTCCTGCCTTTGTTTCTTGAGTTCTATTAAAAAAAAAAAACCTGGTATTCTCACATTCACCATTGGATACCAGTCAATCAATTAAACTCTCCAATAAATAAAATATTAAAACTCTCTAATCTCTATCTTGCCTCAGTTTCTCCAGCATTACAGTAGGATGTGTTAAACTGAAATTGCCATGATTTATATCATAGATTCTAGCTTGTGATTTCTATGATCCTTCTTTATGATACATATAAAGATATGTTTGCTTCTTAGAATTTTTAAATTGCCAACATCATCCTTCCCCATAGAAAACAAAAATGACTTGCTAACTATATAATATGTGCATATACATACATAAATTTATATTTATAAATAAAGGCTTTTTTCAAAACTACATAGATACAGATAGTGGATGCATTGGACAGAGTGATGGTTCTCAGGTTAGAAAGACCCAAGTTCAAATGCAGCTTTAGACACTTGGTTGTGTAACTGGCAAGTCTCAACCTCTGTGTTAGCCTACTTTTCTCAACTGTAAAATGGGTATAACAACAGTGACTAGTGTCTCCTAGGGCTATTGTGAATTTCAAATGAGAAATTTTTATAGCATTTAGCACAGAGATTAGAATATAGTAGGCACTTAATAAATATTTATTTCCTAATACCCATTTATTTACATTTAAAGAAGACTAGCTGGTGGGCATTGAAGTTGATAGTTATTAGTTTGGGGCAGTTACACAGAAAGGATCTTCAGCAATGTGTGAGCATAATAGGGGAATTTAAACATTTGCACTCTTTGACATTATGCATAATATAATCACTATTAAGAGAAAAAAAACTATCTTCTTATTTAAGTTTTTTGCATAAATTGACCATATAATTGAGGATAAGCAAAAATTAATTCTGGCTATAGCATGATTCATGTTATGATCTGAAGCAGCTGTAAATTCATCAGACCAACACTAGCTCTTTCCCCTTTATGCAGGTTAGTAAAGATTAGAAAACAGTGTGATCATGTAAGATTGCATCATTGTGTCCTTTAATTTTCAAAACAAAATTAAAATCCTAAGATTATAGTTCCAGAACTGGAAGGGACCTTAGAGACCTTCAAATCTAATCTCTCATTTTACAGATAAAGAATGTGAGTCCAGAGCGGGAAAATGGGAGGGAGATTGAATAAGAAGCAAAATTTAAATCAGGTCCTTTGAGTCCAAAGTCAGTATTCTTCCAACTATTCAAAGTCAATAAATCTCAAGAGGGACCTCAGAATTTACTTCACACCTGAATATCATCCCTTTCTATAGCACCACTAATAAATGGTCACCCACCTACTTCTTGAAGATTTACAATCAAGAGGAAATTGCTAATTCCCAGGATATTTTTGAATAGCTCTAATTATGAGACACCAGATAAAGCATTAATTAAGGACTCAAGGTACCAGAATTGAAATCCGCAGACAGTAGCTGTGTGGCTCAGGATATGTCACTTATACTTCTATCTACCTTTATTTATCCAACTGTAAAATGTGGGATAATGAGAGAACTTATCTCCCAAGATTACTATAAGGATCAATAAGATAATATTTGTAAAATGTCTAACACAGTGTAGGAACATTTAAAATGCTTTGTCCAAGAACAAGTGTTTCTTTATATAAAACTTAAATCTTTCCAATCATTGCTCCTACATGTCTTCTCTTTGGAGCCCACCAGAATAGCTCTAATCCTTTTCCAGGTAACAACCCTACTTAAAGACACCTCCCAAGTCCCGCTTAAGTCTTTTTCTCTCCAGACTAAACATTCTTGCTCCTGGAATCATACATCCAGAGCTATAAGGGACCTCATGGATCATGAAGTCCAACCCTATTATTCTTACATCTGAAAAAACTTGGACCTATGGAAATAAGTGGCAGAGACAAGATCTAAACCCAAGTCTTTTGAGCTGAAAGTAATTGTTCTTTCCACCAAATTAATTAATAATTAATAGTTCTGTTGTCCAATTGGATTTCCTCATCCTCCAGTTCACCCTTATTCATTTTAGTATGTCAAAAAGGATTCCTAAAATACACTTCCTAGAACTGAACACACTCCTCTAGCTATGACATCGCTGGGGCAGTGACCAGCAGAACAACCATTTCCTTACTCTTGGACATTGTGCTTATGAGAGGTCAATCCAAGATGCTGTTAGCTTTTTTGGTCTCATTGTCACACTCCAGTTAAGCCTGGACTCCACCAGAATCACAGCTATTTCTCAAATATTTGCCTAGCCACTAACCTGCACTGATTTTATCATTTCCCAAGTATGATACTCTCCTGCTTCTATAAAACAAAATGTCCCCCTTTCTATCCTTCCCAATGAGAGAATATGTATTTCTTCATAAGTTGCTTCAAAATTAGAGTTAGCTTTCTTGCTAGGATATTGAGAAGAGACTCCTCAATCATCCATGCAACATGCTGCCAGATGGAGCTTCATATTTTCAGAATATAAATTAGCTGGATTCTATGAAAGCGGCTGACAATGACTCACTAATATCAATACATGCTGAGGGATGACTGCATTGGTACAGCAATATCTCATGGGTAAATCTATACTTATTCTTTGCTTTTAAAATGAATTGTCTCTCAAATAGATTATTCATCTTCCAGCTACATCTCTGTGCCTCAAATCTTTAGAAAGAATAGGCAGAGGAAAGACATTGATTAGATTATAAGTATAATTTGGCAGGGGATTGTTTTGTTTTGCTTTGTTTTTATTTTCTGGAGTTGGAGTGGGGAGTGAAGGGAGCAAATATGTGGTAAAGAGTAAAGAAGCAGGATGCTCCCAAATAAGAAGCTAAAATGAGAGGCTACAGACTCATAACCCCAGGTAAATAGTATCACATTGATAATGGCTGAAGCCAGTCATTAGCAAAATTGTGGAGGCAATGAAGCTTATCCCCCAGAACCCCAATACCCCATTTTCTTTGGTCTCTCTGAAACCCTTCTGCACATATCTATTAGCCCCATGATCATTCTTCCCATTCTTTCTTTCTTACCCTTTCCTTACCCAAACCCAAATTGTGCTCAGCAATTTTGTTTCAGTTTCCCTGTCTGTAACATGGAGATATTGATAGCACCTACCTCCAAGGGTTGTTGTGAAATTCAAATTAGATATTTGTAAAAACACTTTGTAAATCTTTAAGTGCTATACAAATATTAGCTTTTTTAATTATAACTTTTTATTGACAGAAACCATGCCTGGGTAATTTTTTACAGTATTATCCCTTGCACTCACTTCTGTTCCAACTTTTCCCCTCCCTCTCTCCACCCCCTCCCCCAGAGGACAAGCCGTCCTATACATGTTAAATATGTCACAGTAAAATATTAGCTATTATTATATCAGTTATTTACACCTTAATAAGAATCCAAGCTGCTGTGAAAGAGATTTTCACTTTAAGCTTTAGGTTTCATGGTGAAATAAAAACCATTCCCATTTAAATAAATTTTAGGCACTAATGAGGGAAGTTTTTTTGTTTTTTTTTAGGAAAGAAATATACCTAGACTCTTGGAAATTTTAAAATTATGGAATCTTAGAATGGGACTGTCAATCAACAAGCACTATATTTTATTTTAGACTAATTTTATATTACTAATCTTAATGCTAGATGACATAGTAGATAGAGTATCAGGAAGACCAGAGTTCAAATCCAATCTCAGATATTTAGTATCTAAGTAAATCACTTAATCTGTTTGTCTCAGTTTTCTGAAATGGCAAGTTGCTCCAGTATCTTGCTGAGAAAACCCCAAATGGGATCCTGAAGAGTTGGACATAAATGAAACAACTAAACAACATTCTTTATGCACTTTGTGTTCATTCCAGAATTAACTGATAGCATCACATTTCCCACTTCCATGCTTTTGCACAGCCTCCTAATCATATATGAGATAAACTCTCCTTTTACCTCCACCTTTTAGAATTTTCTAGTTTCTGTCAAGAATCAGCCCTAGTTCTACTTCTTTTATGAATATTTTCTAGATTGCCAGAATCTTCAAGCTACTTAATGCCCTCCTCCCAAAATTATTTTTTTTTACTTTTAAAATATTGTAAATTAAGTATGAATATATTATTTATTCCTATAAAATATAAGCTCCTTAAGAACAAGAGCTTTTTTCCCGCTTGGACAATTAGACCTTATAATGAATAGAGTACTCTTAGAGCTAGGAAGACCTGAATTTAAATACAGCCTTAGACACTTCTTAATTAGATGACTCTTGGCAACTCAACTAATCTCTATTTGCCTCAGTTTCCTCATTTGTAAAACAGGGATAATAGAAGCACTTATTGTTGTGAAGATCAAATGAGATAGTAATTGTAAAGCACTTAGTACAGTGTCTGGCACAGAATGGACACTATATAAATGTTAGCAGTTATTATTATTATTATTATTTTCTCCAGTTCCTAGAGCAGTAAACTATGTCTAGTCCTTAATAAATTCTTGTGGAATGAATTAATGTAAAAATATTAAGCCTAATTTTTGAAGGTTTTTCCACATATTTTAGTCAAAATCTGCTTCTCTGCACCTTTTACTAATTACTCTTATTTCTTCCTTCTCAGTAAAAGTAAAATAACTTAAATCCCTAGACACTTTATAATCCTTCAAATATTTAAAGAAAGTCATTGTGAGTATTCTGTCTTCCTTTTTCCATGCTAAATATCTCCAATTCCTTAACTATTTTTGAGCTAATATGATTCCAAGTTCCCTCATCCTAGTTACCATGCTCAGAACATATTCCAATTTGGTTTCATCAATTGCACCATTTTCTGACTTTTCAGATGGAAAAATTTATATCTTTCTGGTCAATCAAAGCTTCCAAAGCAAAAGAAAGAAATTACAAACATTTGATGCAGAGAGTTAATAAAATCTGAGTTGATGGCAGGACTTGTGGTCTTTATTTCTCTCTCCTTAACAAGCAGTTCTTTCTTCTTATTCCCATAAGCTCTCCTATATTTAATAGCTCTCCTACGTATTCCAATACTGTTCTAACTAGACCTTTGGGTCCATTTTGGAGCATATAATCTCAGAAAGCATTCATTAATTCATTATTTAAGAATACATTCCTTTGAAAAGAGTCAAAAGGTGCTGGACATGATTTAGAACTAAAACATTACCAAAAATTAAAATGACTTTATTTTAATAGATAAGAAATCATTTTTTAACCCATGCTGGATTCATTTTGGATTAACTTTGTGTAATAAGATCATCAACTTGTTAGAGCAAAGGTTATAATTAGCATAAACCAAAGAAAAGGTAAAGATGAGAACATGATATGACTTCAACTACAGCAGTTATCACCTATCCTATTCAAAAGTACTATTAATGCCCTATAGACACAATGGGAAATGGATTAAAAAAAAGATATCAACACAGAGAAGCATTGTTTTCTGAGGGTCAAAAAAGAACCTAAATCCATATCATCTACCCAATTATTTATATTTTTGCCAAGTAGATAAAGAATCTACTGCCTTTTATCATTATTATCCTATTATATTATCCTAGAATTTTGAAGTTGAAAGGGACCTCAAACATCAATCTAGTCCAACCTACACCTGAAAAGGAATTCCACCTGCAACATACCAAATATGTCACCATCAAAACTTTTTTTAAAAAAACTATCCCATTCCAAGGGGAATCTCATTGCACCCATTCTACTTTTAATTAACTTTAATGATTCAAGTCTAATTTCATCTTTTTTGCAACTTCCACCTTCTGCTCCTAATTCTTCCTGGGGGCAAAAAGAATAATTTGAATCCCTCTCCCAGGGAACAATCTTTCAAATACTTAAAATAGATCTCATCCAAACTTTTATGTGCAATTACATGAATAGCTCACTGAAGCCATCAGCATATATATATATATATATATATATATATATATATATATATATATATATATCCAACACGTTATTGATTCAAATAGGTTCAAAATAGTTAGCTGGTATAGTGGATAGAGTGGCAGGACTGGAGTCTAGAAGACCTAAATTCAGATCCAATGTCAGATACTTACTAGCTGTATAACTTTGGGCAAGTAACTCCTATTTGCCTCAGTTTCCTTATCTATAAAATGAGCTAGGGAAGGGAATGGCAAGCTTCTTTATTATCTCTGCCAAGAAAATCCCAAATGAGGTCACTAAGAGTTAGACACAGTTGAAATAAATGAATGGCAAAAACAAAACATTAACAGGAAGAAGACTTACTCAATTATAATTGAGAAACAACATAGTCCTTTCAATAAAATCAGACCACTCCTTGAAAGAAAGAAAAAATATAACATACAAATACATGTGTGTATATACACCTATATTTTATGTGTATATACACACACATATTTGTGTGTATATATGCACATATATTATATACATATGCATATTTTGACATGAGTACTTTTTAGTGATGGTATAAGGTTATAAATCACAAAATATTACAATCTATAAAGACTAAAAAAATTATTGGTGGTACAAAATGGGGAACTATATGGCACATATAAATAAGCTTAACTATGTGGCAAGTAAAAATCTCAAGAGTCAAAATTTCCAAGTATTAACCATCGATTTATTAAGTAGGCTAGTCAATAATCAATAAATTAACCAAATTTGCAGGGTCGTGCATCATTTTAAATGTCCCACTATCTTCATGATGGCGCACTCAGTGCTCTCTCCAACCAGGAAAAGGACACTTAATAAGGAGATGTGTAATGGGCTGAAGCTCTTGAGTCATTGCACTGAGATCCCGAGCACTTGAGGCTAATTAGCAATTGGACAAAGCTCTATTAATATATGCTTGGAGAAAGAATGGCCCCGCCCACTCTCTGTGTATGTTTGATGTGTTATATAGGAGATTGCAGTGTTTTGGTGGGTAGAGTGAGAGAGGCAGGGGCACTGCTGGCCGGATTCGTGTTGCAACTGCTCTCACTTCATGTCGCCATCCCCCTTCACCTCCACAAAGAATAAAGATCAAGGATTTTCCCTTACCCTGACTCCCTCTGATTTTAATATACTCTGGGTGCTAAATGTGGTCATCACAGAGATGAGCTAAAAATTCTTCTGGTCATTTTGCTGAGAATAATGAGACTCAGTAGACTTCAGATATCAGGGTGCTCTGACCTGGTTTAGTTTCTCTTTCATGATCTCTTTCCCCCAAGGAAGGACCTCCCCCAAACTGGACCTTATTTATATCTTAAATAGAAGTCAGTTTGCCAGTTGGATAGGTTACCAAGCCTTGAGCAAATTTGAGATAGTACTAACATTATTTGGCCAGTTAGAGCATCTCTCTAAGCTAGCCTTTTTATAGAGAAGGGAATATTACAAATTATTATTACTAATCAAATGGCACAGCATTAAATTTAATTTCTCTCAAGTATATTACTAATTATGATTTGTACATAATATATTGCAGAAGAAAAGTAATCCAATAAATGTATAATTGGGAAATGAATTGGGCAGCAAGGGTAGAAGAAAAGAAATGAGCAAACCAAGTGGTGGGCTTCGAGAATATTGGGAAGAATCTTTAAGGAGGACTGTTGGGAAAACATAGACAAAAATAGCAGAGTGAAACAGGCATTTGTTTCTGTTTCAGTCCTTCTTCTCTCCAACTTCTAGGTAGCACTTTAGCATCTTCTTACCTTGGGTTGTTTAAGTCTCTACTCTGGTTTCTCTATGTTGAGCCTCCTCCAAAAGGTTCATTATTGCCCTTTATTTGATTTCTATCCATTTGTAAAGCAATTCTTCTGCAACCTTATGTCCTCATGACTCACAGCCACTACAATAATGGCTAGATCATTGAATTTGAAATCTAAAGGCCTAAATCAAAATCCATTCTTTCACTTGCTTTCTATGTGAACCTAAGGAGGTCACTTATATTTCTAAAAGTCAGTTTCCACATCTCTGAAAGGAGGAGGCTAGACTACATGACCTCAGCATTCTTTACCAGATCGACTGTAAATTCTAGGATACTATGAGCCTATCTGCCAATGTTAACATTAGCCCTTAATAACTGACATCTAAGGAGACAGGACAATCTTAAGAACATTAAACTCTCATGTAAAAAATGACTTGGAATTCTCTTTCCCATTGAAACTCATCACATTTCTTCTTTTTTTTCAACCAAAAAAATCCACTATTACCAGTCTCTCAGTTCACTGTAAGCTCTTTGAAGGCAAGAACTTTTTGAAATTCTCTTTGTAACCTCAGTCCCTACTACTGTGTCTAGTATATGTTAATAATTCCTTATTGAATTGATTTAAATGACATTGACTTTTGCCTTCTTTTTGCTGGCCATTTCAATAGCTATGCCTTTAAACTTAATTCCTCCTCCTAACTTCTAAAATCTTTATTCAGCATTATGATTGTCTCTTTTCTCTATAGAAGCTCCCAACCTGAACTCTCTGCCCTATAATGTATAGTCTCTCCCATCAATCCCAGGTGATGCTATTAAAATCACTTTTTTTCCTACTCAACCCTATAAGTAATCTTTCTCCTTGATATCCTTTCCTGGCTCCTATTTTTAAATTCATAGCATTCATTTCAAGCTTCCTTTCCTTACCTTAAAGACTGTAACATGAAAAAAATAATAACTTTTATCTCTCTGTTCTTATCTTTTTTCTTTCATGCATAGCTCTTCTTTTTCTTCTCAATCTCCTAGGATTATTATTAGAAAAGATAATTATGCATTTATATAGTGATGCATATAAGAAAAGGGTTTATTAATTATGTATTGGTTATTCTTCACACTATTTTAGTCAACTACTTGAAAGGTTATCGTGTGAAAGTAGGATGTGTCTCGTTTAGTTGGGTCTCAGAAGACAGAACATGGAGCTATGATTGGAAGTTATAGAGACATAGCTTTCAACCTTGTAGGAGGGGAAATTCATAATAACTTGAGATGTTCCAAAATGGAATCCTTCATCTTAAGTAAAAGTTAGTTCCCTGTCACTGAAGATGTTCAAGCAGAGACTAGATCACTTTCAGGTAGTACTATAAAAAGAGTTCACATTTCAAGTAGGAGTTGGACTAAATAGCTTTCAGGAATCTTTCCAACTCTGAGGTCATGTGTCTCTGACAAGGTCATAATATTTCATTTCTTTTCTATAGAGCAATATAACAGCTTACTCCACATATCCCTTGGAAGAGCATTGGGAAGAATCCAGCCTTAAGTTCTAGGTCTTCTTTCTAGTTATCTCATTATGCTGCTTACATTTCAGTCATCATTCTCATCTTTCCTCTATCATCATTTCTACTTTTCTGTGCAAAACGATGAACAATAGTCCTGGTTGTACTGTTAAATATTTAACAAGTGGCTCTCCCCCCAAAAAATGTTCATTACATGCTTTTAAGCTTAGTTTGCATTATTAAGATTTACTCTATCACTTTTCTAAATCTAGATAATCAACAAAATAAATCAAGCCCCAATGTGTAGTATTTGACGAGTTTTAAGATATAAAAGTTTACACTGAAAATTTAATAACTGGTTCTTGCTTGTAGGAGGAAACTCCAGCACACTCTTGACTCTGTCTAGAATATCTGATGTAGATAGATGATCTTTCACTTTAAAGTACTAGGAACAAAGCTTCTATCTTACATCTTATTCATCACTTCATCATAACATTTCCTTTATAGTTCTCCTTTTTATATTATCTTTGTTTATTAGAAAATAAGTTCCTTAAAGGGTAGGAAATGTCTTGCTTACTTTTACTTGTATCCTTAGCACTTAGCACAGAACATGGCACATAATAAATGCCTAGCTAATGCTTTATCTATCTGCCTATCTATTTATATATCTATTCAACCTTCTCACCATACCGGCTCACCAGTCCTTTGTTTGAAGTCAATAAGAGTCTTGGACTCTAGAATTTTTATCTTTTACACCAAAACCTGACTTAAGGCACGCTATCTCTTGAACTTTTCTTGGTCCCTGCACTTAGAGATCTGTCAAAATTATATCCTATTCCAACATATGCAAAAATGTTTATAGCAACTTTTTTTGTAGAGGCAAGGAACTGGAAATTAAGTGGGTGCCCATTAGTTGGGGAATGGTTGAATAAGTTATGATAAATTAATGTAATTAAATATTATTGTTCTATAGGAAATGGTGGTCAAGCTGATTTCAGAAAAGTCTGGACTTAAATAAATTGATGCTGAGTGAAGTGAGCAGAATCAGGAAAACATTGTACACGATTACTGTAATTAGTAAGATTATGTAATGATAAACGTGTTTCCAGAGCTAGTTTGTCCCATTTTCATTTCCTGAAGATTGAGTCCCATTCAAGAAAGTTGTCATCTCCATTAGAACAGCACAAATCAATTTGGAATTCACCTATTTAGGCTCATACTCATTCATTGTTCCTACAATGACAAATATCAAAATTAGAAGTATAGGGAGCCAGAACTCTGGAGAAGTATACTTGAAACAAGATGCTAATTCAGTGGAATTGATGAGATAATGGTTCTCTAATTCACATATATGCTTAGTACTTAGTATAGGGATGTAATGGTTCTCTGGTTCACACATATTCTGTATACTGTAATGATGTAATTATAATAGGATATTTAAACTGGGGACAAAGTCAGACTCAGTGGGAAACTGGTTGAGAATGGCAGACTGACAGACTACTAAAGGAGACTGGGTCAGACTATGACAGACATAGACTGTATAAGAGACAATAAGGACTTTGGACTCTAATCTTGTCCATTCTCGTGGTTTCTATCTTACTGAGACTAAGGCCCTTCTGGAGGACCTCCAGAAAGTTAGCCCAGACATTATATAGAAGAAACTCAGAAGTCATGAAATTCAACATCATTTCTCAAAAGAAATTCTGCAGAATATCCAACAGGTAATTGTGTAGTATATTCTTGAAAACTTCCTGACCTATATTGCAGCAGCCCAATTATGAACAGCTAATGTCTTACTTTATTTATATTTCTTACTCAGTACTGCATGGCAGCTTTGATGATAAAGATTGATGAGAACAAGAAATAATAGGGGGGTCTGTATTCTGTATTTAGGATAATTCTTTCATATATATTTCATCTATAGAGCAATCAATATGTGTTCAATAAGTGCCTGCTATATTTTTCTTAAGGTAGAAGAAAACTTCCTTGGACTATTCAGATGAAGTGTACAGAAACAAGAAAAAGTAGCTATGGACCTGTCATCAAATCATAGAGTTCCAAAGTTTCCTTTAAATAAAGGGCTCTTTTAAGGTCCCTTTAAAGTCTTCTATGAGCATTAAAATTACAAATCCTATGAGGAAAACCACACACCCCCTTTACAATATTCCAATAGGTGGCGGTCCAATTTCTACTTAAAGACCTTCATTCCTGAACAGCTAAAATTGTTACCAAATTGTTCCTTTTAGTAAACTGAAATATGCCCCCATTTATTTTCTGAGATCATGCAGAAGAGATCAAGTCTCACTTTGTTGACCTAGCCAACAAAGTGCATTGGTCTGATAACAGTAAACCAAAGATCGACTGACCTAAATTCATTAAGCCTCACCACCAAAGAGGCTAGAAGGTAATATATTTTTCAATCGTAAGAATTCTTAAAGAGCATCTACAAGTTATACTCAGGCCATAATTTCCCACAATGTGGGGGGACTTGGAACTTAAAGAGAACTTAGAAATTGTTCTGATCTAACTCCCCATATTACAGATGGGAAGCCAAGATCAAAAACAAGGTAATTGTCTTTTGCAAGGTCACACAAGTAGTAAAAGCTAGGGTTCAACCTCGGGTCTTGATTCCAAATCATCATCATCAACCATTTCTTAATAATCTACTGCAATACAATCAAATATTCTTGCCCCTATATTGTAGTATCTCCTACTTATACATACACAAGTAAATATGGAGGAAAACATGTAGTCTCTGCTCCCCCCCCCTTTCAGCACCAGGACCTGATCCTTTACCTCTTCAGGAATAAGGGGTATCTTTTTTTCTGCCATCAATTCCATTACCACTTATTGTGCTCTCCTAATTTTAGGGGGCCAGCGACCATCATACTAGTTCCATTTAATCATTTAACATGGTCTTTTACATAGGGATATATATTTCACTAACAGAGCAAGCACAGATATACAAACATTTTCTCTCATCACCTCAAAACCTCAGAGAAATAATCCCTAGACTACCTTGGGAAGAGATTGAGAAGGGGTGCAGGGAGTGGGGGAAATGTTGAATACACTGATAATTGATCTTAGTTCTAAATAGCATTGACTCCTCCAAGTTTACATCCAAAGGGAATAGCATTGTTAAGATTTATGAGTGTTGATAACTCCTACACCTAGAATGGAAATAATAATGAAAAAGGTCCAGAACCCATGTCCATTTCTTTTTGTGCATATATCCTATGGGAGAGAAGGGAAGACCCCAGAATCTTTTCTCTTACAGCATGGTTCTCTCATTGAAAATCACTAATGAATGAATCACCTCCATCATTCATATATGAACACAATAAAAGCTACTATGATACTGACAGTTCTGGCTACAGAAAAAATGATAGGAATGGGAGAAAGCTTCCTTCAATTGTGTGGTATGACAACCAAAACAGCTACAAAATTTCCACATATGTTTCAGATCTTATGATTCTTCCAGAAGCAGCTTTCTCTTAGCATCCTCCATTTTAACCCACTGAAGAGGTCTACACATTGCATTACAAAATTAAACATAATTCCTAAAGAAAGAATTTAAACAACTAAAAGGATTAGAGAAATCCTCATAGAAGAGATGGCACCTGAGTTATGGTATGAATCTCAAAGTGCAGAGGAGGAAGGACATGAAGGACCACATGCAAAAAGGCCCCAGGTCAGGAAAAGAATGTGTTTAAAATCAGTCAGTAATCCAATCTGACTGGAATGAAGCATGCATTAATGAAAATATTATGAGTGAAGATTAAAAAGATAGGTGAGAGCCAGATCAAATAAGGTAATATATGCAAAGAATTTACTAAACCTTAATTGAACACATTAATGTTATTTCTCATTATCTATTATTATTGTGGAATATTGTGGAATTTCCTATTGTCCAATTGGAAATAACAGGTTTTTATCACTCACATTTCTATAGCACTTTGCATCTTTAAAGTACATTAGTCACAAAACTTCAAGTTGTAATGTAGATAGCACAAGAGAAAACTGATTAAACCTTTTTAAAGATGTTGAAATTGAGGTTTCAATGGGATAATTTGAATCCAGGTCCTCTGACTTTGAATCCAGTGATCTTTCCCTATGATGGTTTTGAAATAATGATATGATTGTTCTTGAATCTTCCAAAAGAAAGGAAACTATCTCCTTTCCTCCACATGGGAACATCCAGCCTTCAAGACCCACAAAATCATTTGCCAAGACAACTGCAGGAAATGAGTTAAAATCTAGATACACATAACCTACCACTGCTGATTTCTATAAACTCATAATTTTATATGGCTACAAATGGGCCTGTGCAGGAAAAAATCCTCCCTCTCTCTAGATGATGAACTTCAATGTTAAAAAGTGTGTGGGGAGTAAAGAGAACATTTCACAGGTAGCAACATTTTCCATGTAATCAATAACTTGTTTTTTCCATTTATCAGCATCTCTTTTGCTTGTGTCTCTAGTTCTAAACTCTTCACCAGCTATTTCTTTGATTCAAAGAAGGTAGCATCCAGATCTCTATCCATTTAGTTGGATATAGAGTTAAGGACTACATAACTTTTAACATATCTGCAACTCATTGTTCTAAAGTGAATATGATTCATCTTGCACAGTATGCGTTCAATCCATTCTATACAAAGAGCAAACAATGATGGTCCCCATGGTTCAGACCCTGTTCAATGTTTGACATATTAGTCTCTTTTAGATGTCTATGACTACCAATTCTGTGATTCTACTTCATCAAATTTAAATATTTTTGTGCCTTTTAAGGCACAAAACAGGCATTTAAGGATCATTCTCATACCAAAAACCTGAATAAAAAAATTACACTTTGTCATGGAGAGGAAGGGTAAGATACAACAGTCTGAAAGGACCACAAAGCAATGGTTTATATACAAAAACTATGACAGCCAAAGGATATGAACAGATAATTTTTAGATGAAGAAATTTAGATAAATAAGATGGACATGGCTCTTTTCAACAGCAAGGTGATTCAAGCCCATTCCAATGGTCTTGTGATGGAGAGAGCTATCTGCACCCAGAGAGAAAAGTATGGGGACTGAGTGTAGATCACAACATAGTATTTTCACTCTTTTTTTCTTTTTTTTCTTTTTTTTGTTTTTTTCCTTGCATTTTGTTTTCTTTCTCATTTTTTTCCTTTTTGATCTGATTTTTTGTGCAGCATGATAATTATGGAAATATATATAGAAGAATTGCACATGTTTAACTTATATTGGATTACTTGCTGTCTGGGAGGGGAGTAAGGGAAAAAAAATGGAATACATGGTTTTGCAAGAGTTTTGAAAATAACAAGCTTTATTTAAAAGAAAAGAACTATGACGTGCACTGATTCAATAGAGATAGGACTATCCTTGGAGCCAAGAAGGATCCAAGGTCTGCTTCTGACAAACACTTCCTCTGTGACCATGAACAATTATTTAATCATTCATTTCTTCAAATAGCCTTCTGAGACTATAAATTACAGATAAATTGCCACTCTGAATCAATGCAAGGAATTTCTATACCAGGCCTGCCCAACGCTGATTAAATCACAAGACTAAGCTCTTCCTTCTCTCAATTCCTCTCCAAAATAAAATAGAATTGTAGCAACTTACAGAAGTTGTTCAACCTCATTTGAAACATCAGTTTTCACATCTGCAAAAGAGAGATAATCAATTCTACCTTTTATGTGAAAAATATCAGAGGGGTTTGGTAGATTTTTAAATCAATATTAGTCATTAATATGACATGAAAGCCAGGAAATTTAATTTGATGAATTCATAGAAGTACAGAATGTAGAACCAGGATGTGGATGTCACATTGTACTCTGCCCTGGCCAGATGAAAAGAGGAAAGTATTCAGTTTGTTTATATATTCCCCACTTTAAAAGAAACCTTAACAAGCTGGGTCACACCAGAGGAGAGCATAAGAATGAAAGGACCAGAAACCATATCATTTTAACTCTACTTGATAATAATCAGTCAAAGGAAATAGGGATGTCCTGATGAAAAACCGGAGGTTTAGAGTGAAATATGATTATTGTTTCCAAATATTTGAAGAATTTTAATTTGGAAGAGATATAAGCTTATTCTACTTAGTTCTGGAGCATAGGACTGAGACTAATGAGTGGAAAGGTCAGAGAAGATTTTTAACTCAACATAAGACCATTCTAACATTTGTAGCTTTAAGAACACTAATCAATGCAGTGAGCATCCATGATTCCAAAGGACTGATAAGAGACTTTGCTATTTATCTCCTAACAGTCTCAAATTATAGACAGATAGATAGACAGACAGATCAATTGATCGATCCCATCAACCAGTAGATAGAGAGATGTACATGTCAGCTAACTGGTGCCCATGGATAGAGTGTGAGACTTAGACCCATTTTCTTCTATTCAAATCCAGCTTCAGATACTTACTAGCTGTGTGATCCTGGATAAGTCACATGTGTGTGCGTGTGTGTTTACTTTTTAAAAAAACTACACCAACTATGAATATTCATTAAAAGGAATTTGTTTTACTTTGGGGATAAAGGGAGAAGAAGAAAACTAGATTTCTGTTCATTCAAAAATTTAAGTTAATTTAAAAACCAAACAAAAAGAAGAAAAGAGCATCAATGATTTTACAAAATATAAGTTGGCAGGAGAAAGTTAAGAAAGAAAAAAAAAACAAACTAGACAGTTTTGTTACTTTTGTTGTAAAGAAAAAATACTTAGACGGTCAAACTGTACCGAATAGTCATGTTTTCATAGGTATTATATAATGAAATGTTCATGCTTGTTTATGTTCATTAAGTTCACTGTTTTAAGAACAATTATAGATATTTAACATTAGGGCAGACTGCTTCATAAAGTAGTGAGTTCCTCATGATTGAATCTATTCAAGTAATGGCTAGAGACAATTGGTCAGGAATGTTGCAAAGAGAACAAACACTTCAGGTAGGATTTGAGCTAGATGATTTCTGAAATCCTTTTAACTTCTTGGATTCTGTGTGTCATAAACATCCATTCTCATTTCTAGTGAAAAGGACAACATCTTCCAAAAGTTACCAAGAAAAACTAGTCCTTTAAACAATTATATTTTAAAATTAAAATATGGAATAGTTTGTCTTCTTATTTCAGGGACCTGACTAAATCTCAATGAGATGCCCTTTGGAATACTAAGATATTTCTGCACTAACCTGACTTCCAATTTGACTCTACTTGTCCATTCCGATGTTCATAAATGACATTATTAATAAGCCACTTATGTGGCTTATTGTACATCTTTTATTAGTCAGGTGTAATTACTAATAAAATGGTTAATGCAATTAGAGTAGTGTCACTAATGTACCAAAGTGGCATGTTAATTTAGCCCATTGCAAAGAAAACAGGTCAAGCGGAACATAGTAAATTACAGCACTCTGCCATGACATTGATGTTTTGAACAATGCCATTTCATACTCCTCCTAAAGGGTTTGAATCTAAACAGCCTTCCCAATTTGCTTCCATTAGCCAAGTTAACAAACAAAAATGACTGCCAAAGTGTACCTAATTTACAATAATGATAAGGACAGTCATCACTGATTAGAAAATTGTGTGTGGGGATGTATACACTGATAAGAATGGGGTGTAGAGGAGACGGACTGAGGAGGAAAGTCTGTTTCCTATGCCAAAAAAAAAAAAAAAAAAACAATCCTGAGTTCCTTGTTTGTTTGGACACATTCATTCTAGCTATAATTAGTTCCTGCAGAAAAAATAATAATAATTAGCAAACAGCTAATTTTTCCATCCTCTGATTTTATGAGAAAAGGTCTGATGGTGTTTGACAAGGCCTTTGAATATGCTGGTAAACAGGCGATAGTAATGAAGCTTGAACACTGACATCACAAAGACTTTTCCCTACCCAAAGATTTATTTTGTCAGAAATGGGCACAATTATTATTATAGTTGATGTAGGTGTAGTAGTAGGAGGAGGAGGAAGAAGAGGAGGAAGAGTGGAGGAGGAAGAGAAGGAAAGGAGGAGGAGAAGGACGAGGAGTAGTAGTAGTAGTAGTAAAAGGAGGAGGAGGAGGAGGAATAGTAGTACTAATAGAAGGAAGAGGAGAACTCCACATGCACTACATGAAGGCATAAAGGGATATTAGCAGATTCCTAGATCATTGCATTCATTTTATAATTGAGGAAACTGAAGCTCTGAGGAAATTAAGAAAAAGGGAAATGAATTATCCAAGAGCACACAGCTAGTTTGTGACATAGATAGAACTCAAACCCAGTGATTCTGACTCTGACTTCATTATTCCTTCTGCTATATAGTCCTCACAACAATCCTATGTATTATGTAGCTGGTTTTAATATCAAGATTTCTCTGTTAGACTTACTTCTCCATTATTTTTCAAAGCATAGATATTACCCTGATCTCTCAAGAGCTAAGCCAGGGTGTTGGTCATGGTTTTAAAATGATGAATATGAAGAATAAAGAGTTACAAGGACATGTGAAATGATGCACAGTGAAGTAAGCAGAATCAGGAAAAAAAGATGTATAAATAAAAAGAACAACTTTCCCCCACCCAAAAAAAAAATCTAATCAAGCAATAAATATTATAAAGTGCCTACTATGTTTCAGGCTTGTTCTAAGCCCTGGGAATATATAAAGGAGCAAAAGACAGTACCCAATCCAAAAAGCTTACAATTCAGTGGGAAAGAAACTGAATGTTTTGTAATTATATCATCAAGAATGCTAGGCATGGAGATGATCCTGGACAAAAAACAGAGATAGAAGATAAAATATCTTGTATAAGAAACAGTAGCTAGACTAGTTTGAAAAGATCATAAAGTTTTTAAAGAAGAGTAATGTATAATAAGGCTGTAAAGAAGTCAAGGATAAAATTTTGGAAAGACTTTAGATCCGAAGCTACGGACAATAGGGAGTTATTGGAAGTGTTTAAAGAAGGGGGTAACAGAGTCAGACTGGTACTTTAGGAATATCAGTTTGGTCACTCTGTGAAGGAAGGATTGAAGAGAAGAACAGACTTGAGTCAGACAGCTCAGCCAGGAAGCTGTTACAACAGTTATCTTAGAAGTTATCTTAGAAGAATTTAAGTGTCTGAATGAGAAGAATAGAACGAAAGGGACAAAGAGATGCTGTAAAGGGAGAATCAACAAACCTGGCAGCTGACCAGAACTGTGTGGTCAAGAAGTGTGAGATATCAAAGGTGA
This sequence comes from Antechinus flavipes, assembly GCF_016432865.1. Taxonomy (NCBI): domain Eukaryota; kingdom Metazoa; phylum Chordata; class Mammalia; order Dasyuromorphia; family Dasyuridae; genus Antechinus; species Antechinus flavipes. The sequence continues at coordinate 530,006,009 of NC_067400.1, forward strand.
CTCTCAGATCACCAAAAATTATCAGAAACATGGCCTTCAACAGAACCTAAGCATACCCTCATAGAATGTAATTTTCTCAAGAACAAGAACCATCATCTCTTTGTCTCTATAACTCAAAGCCTGATGCATATTGTACATTTAAATCAGTATTTCACAATTAATTAATCAGTTGGCTAAACAGGGTAGCTAAAAAGGAACAAAAACAAGTGCTAACTTGGTTTCCCTTATTTTACCTTTATTCTAGTTTCACAACTAAGTGCTTTTGTCTCTTCTTGACCTACGGTTTCTGTACAGCGGGCATGTGTATGTATGTGTGTATCAAAACTATGAAACAATATTGATTTCTCCATATATTTCAAGCAATTATATTATGCCATTCTTTGGTAATAGCTGCATAATTCTCCCACTGGGAGAGTGGTTTCTATAATCACACTTGATGATTTCTTGCTATAGACTTTCTACTTTATGTACGGCTTTTCATTATCAGAAATCAGATTAGATGAAAGAAGTTTTTAGAAAGAAAGGCCCTAAAAACAATAAATCTAAAGAAGAGGATTTATTCCAAGTGAAGTGTAAGAAAATCACTGTGAGAAATAAACCGTTTCAGAGCAGTGGGAAAAGTACCAGAATTGCAATCAGAAGTCCTAGATTGGAAATTCATCTCTACTATTTTGTAGTTTAAATGATTTTGTCGGTTAGCCTTTTTCTGTACCACATCTTACTCATCTGTAAAATGGAGATAATAATACTTCTTCATAGGGTTGGTAGGTATAGTGAAAGCAGTTTTATAGGTACTAATGTGTTTTGTTTTTTAAACCTGATACAATTTGGACCCAACCAGTCTTTGCAGTCTCCTTCGACATAACTTTTCCTCCTGAACTCTCTGATCTACCCAAGCTGGCCTTTTCTCTATTCTCTTACACTACACTCTATCTTCCATCTCTTTATGCCTTTCTCTGTACATTCCTAGAATTCACTCCTACTTCATCATGGCCTTATAGTCTTTTCCTCCTTTAGGATGTAGTTCAACCCCCATTTTCTACTTGAAGAAGTTAAGGAAATTCCCCCAGCTTCTAGTGGCCCCACTCTCTTCCTTCAACACTATCAGGAAGGAAGGAAAAGACAAAAAGAAACAAAGAAAGAAACTGGTGCTATGTAACTAAGCATTATAGGCATAGGTAAAAATCAAAGAAAAGGTATAGAGACAAGAGATGGAATGTTATGTATAAAACAATATTTGGAAAATAGTTAGCCCATATTAATGTTGGGCCCATATTAAATGCCTGATAAATATTTGTTCTCTTCCTCTTTTTCTTCTCCCCAAGGCAAATCACAATTTATCTATGCCTATCCATCCCAAATGATGCTAGTAAATTTCCAAAGCAAAAGTCCATACCACTGAGAGGTGGCAGTGGGGAGGTGGTATTATCCAACATTCAGAAGCTTTCTTCAGTTTCTTAGGACATTGCAAGGATACAAGTTGAATACTTTCATTGTCTACCTGTCATCCTCATCTTTGACCTGTGACTGTCTTCTTTTCCTCCTGCCCTTTTTCAGCATTCCTTGATTATATTAAGTAGCCTATTCATACCCACTGTGCACTTTTCCATTGCTCTTTGTAAGGTACTTATTTTTAGCACTTTAGAGTCCATTGTACTCCAAGACTTGTTATACTGGTGGAATATTAATATTAAAAAGATGGACCTTTGCTTTCATAGAAAATGTAGTATTAGTAAAAGAGTTTTATAATTTTTTCAAAATAATACATTTCTCTCTTCTCCTCCTATATAATTTTGTACCCAATTTACTATCCATGTGTACTGACTTTTTCAAATATACATATTATTTACATAAGGAAATAGGAGGTAAAATCTTCAATTTGCTTATAGTAGGCGGGGTATCTAAGAATAAGGTTATGACACACAGAGTAACATCATAGAATTGTGAAATCTCAGAGTTGGAAAATATATCAGAGACTATCTAATCCAATCTGGATTTTTCTCTTATAACAAATTGTATCCAGCTACAATTTGAAGACCTCCAGCAAGCAAGAACCTCCTAACTCATTCTACTTTGGAAGATCTCTAAATTTCTCCTTAATGTAAAGTTAAATTTCTCTCTCTGCAATTTCTATCCACTTCTACCAAGGCTATCTTCTAAAGTCAAAGAGAACAAGGTTAATCCTCCTTCCAATTGACAGTCCTTCAAGTAGTTGTTAAAGAAAAAAGAAAATTATGATTTCCCTTTCTAAATGCTTTCAAATTACACTTGTTCCAGAATATAGCCAGAAATCAAAGTCAATCTAACTAGATTAGAATAGATATTATAGTATTTACCTTCAATAAGAACATTTGTTCATACTCAATCCTGTGACATCTCCCCCATTTTCCATGCATTTCTCAAAGATCACAAATAGAGTTTCAGAAATAAGATTTGAATGTTCTTTCAGTACCCTACAGTATAATTCATCTGGGTCATGATTAAAAGGAGCCCAATTACTTCTTGCCCTTTCCTTGCTTATCTTGTCCCTCACTTTCCTATTAACCTTGTTTCAAGGGAAAAGGGAGTTAAGGCTATCTTTTCCACATGAAAAAAAAAAAGGAATTGAACAACACTATCTTCTTTCTTTCCATTATTCCATCCATCTCCCTTTCCCAAGGTGTCTTTTCTTCCTTTTGATAACAACATAGTTTTATCAAAACCTAATTTATTGTTTGAACAGTACAGTCAATAAAGTACAGTCAATATAGTACAGTCAATAAAGGCTGAACATGGAGCCAAGAATACCTGGGTTCAAATTTTGTCTTAGTCATTTAATAACAGCATTACATTTAATGATTCTGTGCCTGAACCTCATCTATAAGATAAAAGAGTTGGACTCAAGAGCCTCTATGGTCCCTCCCAGTTCTAAATTTATGGCCCTAGTTATAGACAGTGAGAAGAGTCTATCGTACTTTTTAATTCAGAGCTATCATAATCATTGCTGATCTAGGAAACATTCAAATATCTCAACTGATCTATAACCTCATTAATTTGGGAAAATCCCTCCAGTGGCACAAAGCACAACAATTTTGACATTCTTTTTTATGTTTTTTATTATAATATTTGAGTTACAGGCTATTTCCCTCCCTTCTTCCCAACCCCACACTAAAATTTAAACATTTGGCAAAGATATATGTGTGAAACTATAAAATGCATAATTCCATTATCTCAGGTCTTTCTTTGGAAGTGGATAGGATTCTTACATAGGTCCTTTGTAATTAATTTAAATAGTTCTATAAATCAGAACAACTTAGTCTTTCACATTTACTTTTGAACAATGTTGCTATTACCATATACATTGTTCTCTTGATTTTGCTCATTTCACTATTATTTCATGTAAATATTTCCATAGTTTCCTAAAATCAAACTGTCATTTTTTGTATCTCAGTACTATTTCATCACAATCATGTATCACAATTTATTCAACTACTTTCCAACTAATGGGCATTCCTAGGGTTTTTTGCCACCACAAAGGTAGTTGTTATAAACATTTTAAAACATATTGGTGCTTTTTCTTTTTCCTTGATCTCCTTGGAAAACAGATCTGAGTGGTATTGATAAGTCAAAGAGAATATAATTTTATTCTAGGTGTAATTGCATATTGCTCTTCAAAATGGCTTGATTGGTGTCCCAATTTTCCCTCATTCTCTCCAATATTTGTCATTTTACCCTTATATCAAGTTAATTAATCCAATAAATATGAGATGGTACCTCAAAGTTGTCTTAATTTAAATTTTTCTTATCAATAATTATTAGAACATTTTTCATATGATCATATTTAGCTTTGATCCCTTTCTCCAAAAACTTCTTATTTATATCCTTTGACCATTTATCAGTTGAGGAATATTCACATTCTCATTATTTTGACAAAATTCTCTACTTTTTTGAGATATAAGGTCTTTATCCAAGAAAGTGTCTCTAGAGTTTTCCCCAATTTTTTGCTTTCTTTCTAATCTTGACTACATTGATTTTATTTGTACAAAAACTTTTTAATTTTTTTCTTTTTTATTGAAGTTTTTCATTTTCAAAACATATGCAAGGACAAGTTCTCAATAGTGACCCTCAAAAATCCTTGTGTTGCCATTTCCCCTCCTTTCCCCCACCTCTCCCCTAGATGGCATGTAATCCAATATGTGTTAAACATGGTAAATATATATGTCAAATTAAATGTAGGCATACATACTTATGCAATTATCTTGCTGCACAAAAATATCAGATCAAAAAGTTTTTTAAAAAGAGAAAATAAAATTCAAGCAACTACAACAAAAAGTGTGAAAATGCTATGTTGTGATCCACTCTCAGTTCCCACAGTCTTCTCTCTGGATGTAGATGGCTCTCTACATCACAGGTCTATTGGAACTGGTTTGAATCATCTCATTGTTGAAAAGAGCTATATCCATCAGAATTAATCCTCATATAATCTTGTTGCCACATATAATGATCTCCGGGTTCTGCTCATTTCACTTAGTATCAGTTCACGTAAGTCTCTCCAGGCCTCTCTGAAATCACCCTACTGATCATTTCTTTTAAAACAATAATATTCCATAACATTCATATACTATAACTTATTCAGCCAACTGATGGACATCCAAAAAACTTTTTAATTTAATATAATCACAACTACAAATATTTCTTTTTATTCACAAATTCTTCTCTTTTCCATAAATATGAAAGGAAATATGTTTGATATTCTAATTTATGATATTTCTTTTTATGTCTAGATCATGTATACATTTTAACTTTATTTGGTAAATGATGTACGATTTCTGCCAGACTGTTTTACAGTTTTCTCTACAATTTTTACCAAACATTGAAATCTTTACATTTGTCAAATTCATTTGTCTTTTGCTACTATGTATTGTAGATGTACTCTATTCCACCAACACACCATTTTATTTTGTAGTCAGTAACAGTTTTTATAATTACCATCTTATAATATACTTTAGAATCTGATACTGCTAGACCTCCTTCTTTTATATATTTTGTTAATTCCTTTGATGTGCCTGATTTTTGTTCTATGAAATGAATTTTGTTAATTTTTCTAGTGCAATAATTTTTTTGTAATTTAATTGGGATAACATTAGATTAATTTAGATAGAATTATTATTTTTTATTTGGGTTCAGTCAACTCATGAACAATTGTATATAAGTAATTTAGTAATTATGTTCATATATTTCCTAGGTTTGTTGGCACATACAGACACTAGCTTTAAAAGAACTTTTAACTCTTTTGCATCCATATTCCCAGTTACTTTCTCTTGCTTAATCACCTATATAATAATATGTCTCTTGGATCATTATTCTAGATGGCTAACTTTTAATAATACTTGGCAATTATATAGTACTTTAAGTCTTCAAAAGTACTTTAAACACATTATATTACTTCATCCTTACAACAAACTAGAACGGAGGTGGTGAAATTATTATATTTTTCCCTTTTTGCAGATGAAGAAGGTGAGGATTAAATGAATTTCCTGTGGCCATATGATTAGTACATATCAGTAATGGAATGTAAACCCAGGGCTGATTGCAAGTTCATCACTCTGTTCACCATAAAATACTGCATTTCAGTTTTCTGATTGGCTAAGTATTTGCTCCTTATAAGCATTAAATGTACATTTTAAAAATTTACCTTAAATAAGCTACTTTTCCTTTACTTTCCAACTTCAGAGTTCCATAAGTCCCTGGTTTTAGTTCCTTCATTACCATATTCTGCCTCTAATTTGTTATCCTGCCTACTAATATCACAGAATTATGAGATCTCACAATTATTAGTTAATTAGCCATGGACAATTCATTTAGCAACTCTTAGCTCCAGCTTCTTCATCTGCAAAAATCTCAATTTATTTTCACTGTAAAAATATTATAATTCTTATATCCTGTTTCCCAAACAAAAGCGTAGTCTCTTAAGGGCAGTTCTCATTCAAGGAGCAGTTATTCACTAAATGTCACTGTTTTTGAGGGTAGTGGTGGTAATAGGCTAGGAAAATGATCCCTAAAGTCAATAATTTTCCAGCTCTAAAATTTATATGATTTTTGAAGTAATTTATTCATCCTGTTTCTAAAGAGAACCAGCTAAGTGGGAATCAGGGACCTGAGGTCTTAGTATCATCTCTGTCACCAAACAGCTATCCCATCTGCCTCCAACCATGTTTTACATCCCATTCAGACATCCTACCCAGTTATCTTGTCATCAGTCCTGCTACAAGTACACACAACTCCCCCTGCAATTTGTCTGGCACATAGTAGGTAATTAACAAATATTTCTTCATTAATTTATTAATTCAATTACATATCCTTACCCAAGTAACTTCCCCTCCCTGGGTCCCATCTTTCCCATGTTAAAGGAGGATGTGGATTATGTGATTAGTATTTGATTATGTGATCAGTTTTCATGATGCCTTATAGTTCTAACATCCAGATTCTAAAATGGCAAAGATCCTTCTTATTTCCATTACAGCTGTTGGTGAATTAAAATAATTACAAGATCCCTGTGAAAACTACCCTGACCCATTCAACATTCACATCCAATATTTGCTGTTCAGAGAGCACACTCATCTTATGGATAATCAGCATTAAAATCAAATATAATTTTGGGCTCAACAAGTCCCAACTTTGTACCAAGTGGTTGAGTCTCTTGAGGCAGTTGCCTGGTGCTTGACATTTAATTTAAAAACCATGGAAGCATGATAGAAAACATCTCTATATGGACAGTGAGGAGGCAGCAGAGCATTTTATTTGATATGGTAGATTTCTTCGCTTTTATTTTCATATTTTAATAAGTTCGACTCATGAAAGCATAATGAAAATGGAAAGATTAGTTATCATCTGAATGCGTGGACATTCAAGGATCTCGATTTAAAAAGCCATTGCCTCCCACAGTCTTCCTACAAAGATGAAAATTAAAATGATAAAATTGCCTAAACTCTATGCCAGTTCCCAAGGGAATGTGATCAGATTTAAATGCCTCCAGTAAGTTAATCAGTAGAACAGAATGTAAGCATGAGATGCTCCATCTGAAGCAACTTCATATTTCATTAGAGTAAGCACACCTGGCAGATAGAATTGAGATTTGAAAATAATGTCTTGGAGAGCAAAAGACAGAGATCTCATTGTTAATGAGTCTCTTTTCAAAGCCTCTTCATGAGGAGGGTATCCATTCACAAGCATAACATTCACATTATATTCATTTTTTTACCCTATGTGTCTAACATGAAAAATATACTATTCATAAAAATTCTCTTGGAAGTGAGGGGTGTGTTGGTTATGCTTTAATAGACCATATTTGCATTGCTTAAGGTAAAAGCAATGTGCCTCTAGTCTCCCTTTCCACCCACAAGGGTTCTAGTCCTTCAGAAAAGCAGGAGAAACAAAGTAGCTGCATTTATTCATCAGATCAGAAAAGTAAGTTATAGGCAAAACTCCTCAAAGACAACTCATCTTAATCATATTCTCTGCTCATGCCATAAGACACTATGTTGCCATAAGGATATGAATAGAAAAGGAGGGGAAATGTGCCTTCCCTCAGAGAGCTTACCTTCCCATTTCTTCTGCCCTGCTTGTTTTTTAGACACTCCAGAGAAAAAGTAGCAGCACTAATCTGGAGCTGATTCCAGTACCATCTTACTGCCTTGTGGGACTTGCCTGTAGCACAATTCGCTCTATCCCTCACAAGATCAAGACTCATGTCTTCAAGATACCAGTCTTAGAAGGAGGGTAAAACTATTCCTCACTTTTTGCTGCAACTTCCTAACTCTCCCTTTACCACCATGTTTCAGAAACATGAAGTTCACAATATCAAGATTTTCTAGCTAATATAGATTATGATGACTTCTATGTACAAATGGCAAGATCATTCTTTTTTTCTTAAGTATTCCTATACCATGACAGAGCACTTGGCCTGGTATCAAAAGATTCCTCTTCCTGAGTTCAAATCTGGCTTCAGACACTTATTAACTATGTGACCTTGGACAAGTCATTTAATCCTGTTTGCTTCAGTTGCCTAATCTATAAAATAACCCGGAGAAGAAAATGATAAGCCACTCCAGTGTCTTTGTCAAGAGAACCTCAACTGGGGTCACAAAGAATTGGACATGACTGAAAATGACTGAATGACAATGACCTTATAGAAGGGGACTTCAGTATCCATGTTCTCTTCCTAATCTGCCAGTTTCTCAGTGTCCTCAGACCCCCTGGTTTACTCTGTCACTACACCTTGCCTACACCATTAATGATCTCATCATTCATATTGTGCTCTATTTGCCTAGTTAAAAACTCTGACATTCTCCTATCTTGCCATAACTTCCTATCATTCCAACTCTCAATCTGTGCGAACCCTCCTAAATCCATTATTCAACCTCAAGGAGACTGTTCCTTCTTCACTTATTGCAATACTTCTGAATTCTCTGACTGCTCTACTCTGTTTCAGAAAATTCATTGCTTGAGATGACTTCATCATCTTGTAAGCGTTCATTATTCTTGATACTCTATTTCATCACTATCTTCTACCTCTCTGACTGGAAGGTAAGGACATAAAATCCAAACTTGCATTAAAGGAGAAAACATCTCAGACATCCTTTTCTCACTCAGCCAAACTACTTTGGGACTTATCTCACTGATTTTTCAGGTACCTTCTCCTCCCTCCAGTTTTCAGTTTCCTTTTGCATTTTGTTTTCCTTTATTAGACCATAAGTTTTTTGAGGTAAGAACTATTTTTCTTTTCTCATATTCGTATCCTCAATGCTTGGCACAGTGCCTGGCACATAGTAGGCACTTAATAAATATTTACTGAATATTGATTTAATGCTCATTCATTCCACCCTACATTGGTTTTTCAATCCTTTATTCATACTTTGGGGCAGATAGGATAGAGTGCTGGGCCCTGGAATCAAGAAGATTGATCTTCCTGGGTTGAAATCTGAGTTCAGACACTTGTTGTGTGATCCTGGGCAAGTCATTTACTACTGCTTATATCAATGTCTTCATAACTACTGCTTATATCAATGTCTTCATCTGTGAAATGAACAGGCAAAGGAAATAGCAACTCCAGTTTCTTTGCCAAAGAAAACCCCAAATGGATTTTAAATGAAGAGTTAAATGAAGAATGAAACAATTGAACAGTAACAACACTCCCACTTTGACTTCACCTCTCAAACTCTCTGATCTTGATTCTATATTTATCAAATTCAGTTGTATATTGTCTCCTACTCTTGAATCTCTTGACTTCTTGTCCAGGTGACACTGATTTCTTAGCTATCCTCCTCTTTGGATATTTTCACCATCAACCTATTGATATACTATTGAAAAAAGTTGGAAAAACCACTTAAGTATGTGACTGAGTACATTAAAAATTCATGTTATCTGCTACGCTTCTCCTGACAGAGCTGATAAACTCAGAGTACAAATTAAGACTTTTTGTTTCTGTTTTTGACATAGAAAATGTAGGAATTTATTTTACTTGATCTTAAAAGGAGAGAGTAAATGAAGTTTGGAAAGGATATAGCCAGAAAAAAACTAGGAGAAATGGTAGATTCATTATCTTGCATAATTGGGGAAATAATTTTAAATTCTTACAAATGAGGAAGAATAGAAAACAGGCATAACTTGAATATTATGTCAAATTAATGCAAAGTAATATAAGAAGCAGAAAAAGCTTATAACAATATTTTTTTAAAAAATAAAAGACTATTTTGAAAAACTTTAAAACTCTGATCAAAGAAGTGATAGACTAAATATTAAAAGTAAAACAAATTTTTGGACATGAACAATGTGGGAATACATTTTACTTGAATTTGTACCTTTGTTGCAGGGTTACTTTTTTTCCTCTTTCTTCCCCTCCCTATTTACTTGCAAAAGGTTTTAAATGACAAATAGAGGAGTTTCTATTTATTCCTGGAGTTAATAAAGGAGTAGTTTAGTGGGTAGCATAGATAAATTTAAACCTTAGGAAAATCACTTTGGCGGTTGATTGAAGTATGGACTGGCATGAAGAGAAGTCAGTTACAAGGACATTACAATAATCCAATTGAAAGATGATGAGAACTTGAGCTGGAGGGTAATTATGTTAATGGAGAGATAATGAAGATATAGCATGGAGGTAGAAATGAAAACTTGAAAATTAATCAGATGGATTCAAGATATTTGAATAAGGAGTTGAAGATGACATCGAGGTTGGGAGTCTCTGTGACTTAAAGGGTGACCAGTGCCCTTGACAATAATAGGAAAGTTGGGATATGAAGACAGTAGGTAGAAAAAGATGAAATGTGTTAAGGTTGAGAGGCCTAGAAGATCTCAGAAGCATCCAAAAATCAGTGATGAAAAATTAAATCTCTCTAAAGAAAGATTAAGGCTACATATATAGATTTGGGAATCATTAACATAGAGTTAATAGTTGAATACATTTAGTGATAGAGTTAGAGTTAGTGATAATGCTAAGCAAGATAAAAGAGGAAAGATGGCCCAAAAAATATTAAGGAAAAAGCCATGACCAAAAACAAAACAAAACAAAAAAAAGAGCCTGGATGTAACATTTCAAGAAATCATGAGAAAACAGTCTTGAATCAACGGTCAGTGAAAATGGAAATATCCCTTGGGAGAATCCCACAGTAAGTAGATGATGATTCAACAAAGGAGACTAATAATGGATAGACAAATAAAATCAAGAGGAAGGAAAGTCAGTGTTATGTAAGGCTCTTGACTGGATTGTTCCAGCCACACCTTAGAATGATAATAATGATGATACTGAAAACTCACACTTAAATGTTTGCATTATCTCATTTTATCTACAGTTGGAAATGACCTCCAGACAAAGACCATCTCTTTAATAAAACATTCCCTTGTCTCTGAATACTTTTATTCACCCTAGATACTATCCCTTGTCTCTGAATACTTTTATTCACCCTAGATACTATCTCTTTATATTTTCCTACATTGATAATGTCATTTTTTTGTATTAAAAGCAAAAATGTTCTGGAATCAGCTCAAAAAAATGATTGTTAAATTTTCAGTATGAGCATTTACACTTTTGATACCCACAAACAACTAGTTTTTGTTCATTGTTTAGACTTAAGAAAGTGATGAGGGAAAGAATGTTAATAATGAAGATTAAACTTTAAAATATTCTGTGCATACATTTTTTGAGAGTGTCTTATCTCCCCTCTGCAAATATGTGCATGTGAGGGTAGCCACTGTGTTCTTATGTATCTTGCATCTTTCACAGGTCATTAAACATTTGCAAGACTCATCATAATTTAGAGTTATCTCTTTTATCCTCACAATAATACTGTGAGACACTCATTATTCCTATTTTACAGATGAATAAACTGAGATAATTAACCATTGCACAGGAGATTGGTTTCAGAGGTAGAATTCAAATACAAGTCTCCTAACCCAAGTGCAATATTCTTCCCAATACTTTCCCAAGTTCACACAACTAGTAAGCAGAAGAGAGATGTTTCAAATCTAAGTTTTTTTATTCCAAACTGCTCATTTCACTACCAATCCCATGCTACTTTACTAGAGGCCTTAAAGCAAGAAGATCAGCATGTAAATGCTGTTCAAATAGAAAGTCAGCTAACACTGGAAATAAACTCCAATAACTCAGCCTGTAATATTTTCCTCTGTTCCCATGAATGGGGAACAAACTAGGGGACTAATCTCATGATTTAATGAGCCAGAGCCCATCAGATATAAAGTAGAATTATAATTTTCCTCCTGTTGTAAATCAAAATGCATGTGAATCCCAGCTATTTCTAACAAATGATCACTGAGAACTTTACCTACCTCTCTTTAAAACACCCACATTAAGATGCTTACTTCAATATTCTGCCTTGCTCAAATTCACTTTACAGCCTGTTCACAATGGGACCCTACTCCATGGCTCAAAATTGGTCTTTATGATTTTTCAAGCTTTGAGGACTGGCAATTATACTTAACACACTTGACTTGTCAAAATTTTTGAAAAAGTAATTTTTTTTTTAATATGAGAGTTAGGTCTCAGTCAAAACCTCATGGTGGCACAGGAGGTGACCCTGGGTAGGACAATATAAGCTCTGGAGGGCCCCATCCAGATGTGACAGCTCTGATTGTGAGCCAGAAGTAGATTAAGTCTGTCATTTAAGGACCCCTCTGTTAAATCCAAAGAGCCTTGTCACTTGAAGGTTGACTATAAGTTAAGATTTGACTGACTTTTATATTCACAGAAATGCAAAAGGACTGCCTCCTAAAACAAAGCATACAAAGATTGAGATGCATATTGGTGAGTAAAACAGTGACTCTCTGGAACAGTGATGAAGCTATCCACCCACCTCCAATACAGAGAGATAATGAGCTCAAGTTACAGGATGAAGCATATATTTTTGGAGATAGTTAATAGAGGGAATTCATTTTTGCTTAATCATGCAAGGGCATTTTTGTTTTTCTTTCTCAATAAGAGGAGAGAGAAAGGTGAAAGGTAAAGAAAATAAATGCTTCTTAAACAAAGCTGAATTATTAAAAATTCATGACTCTTTGCAGTAATAATTAGCATGTATATAGTAGTTTCCAAAACACTTAAATTCTTTCTCCTACTTGAGCTTCATTACTACCCTATATGACCATACCCATTTTATAGATATAACTGAGGCACAGAAAAGTGATATTTTATCCTTGACTACATAGTTGGTAGCTCTGAGATAGGATTTGAACCCAAATCAATCTGACTGCCAGATTAATGGTATAATTAATTACACTATGCTGCCCTTGCCAAGATAGATAACATCTATAGTACAAAGCACCTTATTGATATTATTTCATTTGATCCTCCAAATAATCCTATAAAGGTACTGGTATTATGATTGTTTTTACAAATAAGGAAACTGAGTTACAGAAAATTTAATAATAGAATGCGCTGCATTCTAAGATAGTGTATTGTCCGCCCCACCCCCCAGCGGAGGTCTTTAAGCAAAAGTTGGATAATTACCATTTGTCAGGTATGTGATAGTGAGGGCATCCAGAAGGCAACCGAGGTTCCTCCTCATTCTAAAATTAATGACTTTCTAGTCCTAAGTAGCTAATGTCAGAAGAAGGATTTGAATCCAGCTCCCTCTGACTCCAGAGCCAATGTTCTTTACACCATATTAATTATATTCACTACACAAGCATAAAATAAGGAAAAAATGTTAGATATAGTTTAGGGGAAGAAAACTAAGGTCTTCAGTAAACTGCAAGCCCTACATGAATCAGCATTGTGATATGGCAACCAAAAAAATTCATGCAAAGTGCAGTCTCCCAGGCAGACAATCTCTGCCATGGTTACATCCCATCAGAATATTGTGTTCAGATCTGGCTGTCACATTTTGAGGGAGACATTGACAAAGGCAGACTTTCAGAGGATGGCCAATAGGATGCTGAGAGTGCTGGGAACAAGGCCACACAATTATTTTTAAAGCAAACCAATCCCCCCATAAGCAAATGATATGGAATTTGCAAGATAATAAGGAAGGAAAAACTATATCCAGTCTAGATATTAACCCAGCCTTAGGTAACCTTAGGATACATGCATTGTCAATCCTTTCTGCTGGAGGAGAAATGAATAGTGGTGCCTCTAATAAACCCTCCCTAAAATCCTCTCCTTTCTATTGAGAATTTACCTGGTGTGTCATATCGATTTGGAATCAAAACCCCATTAACTTGGATGAGATGTTAAAAAACAGCTCAAACCAACCACAGCCTGCTGTGGTTCTTCCCATTATCCCTTTACATTCCCAGCTGCTGAACCATGGGTAGGGAAGATGAGAAGGGATTCAATTGTTAAGCTAGCTCTACTAAATCCATGTGAGAACATTTGAATTAGAAGATGTCAGGATCTCAGGGAAAAGGACGTATAAAATCCACTCCTGCCTTGGCTAGAGCTATCTTTCTCATGGGGGTGAAGACAATGCTGACCTTGCCCAAGGAACTTACCAAGACAGCCACAAGGACAGCATTCCCTCAAGGCTGGACCAAATCGACTGGAAAGTCCGGTATATTGTTTGACCCTTCCTTCTGTCACAAAAATCAGATCTGTCCATGAGAAGGGAATTAATAATGATAACTACCCGAGTGACCTTGGGCAAAGGTAAGGCACTTAACCTCCCTAGGTCTCAATTCCTTCTTCTGATAAATGAGCAGGGTGGACTGAATGGCCTCTGAGGGTCCCTTCCTGCTCTAGATACATAACCCTGTGATCCTGAATTGGCAGCATTGTGAAAGACAAATTTAGGAAGGAATAGAATGACTAGAGGCAAGGAGATTAGAAGGCTGTCTTAATAGTCCAGCCCGGTAGTAATGATCACTCAGGTGATGGCAAGAACAACAAGAAAAAAGTCAGTAAAACATTTTTCAAAAAAGAATAAAAGCTAATGTTCATATAGTGTTTAATAGTTGGCACTGTTCAAATATTAACTCATTTTCCCCCTCATAACAATGCTGGGAGGTAGGTGCTATTTTATTATATATTATCATCTTATAGATGAGGAAACTGAGGCAGAGGGAGATAAGATCATATAACTAGCATATGTCTGAGAGCACATTAGAACTCAGGTCATCCATGACCATCTCCAGCAATGGGATGAACCAAATTAGTTCCAATAGAGTGGTAATGAATTGAACCAGCTACACCCAGTGAAAGAACTCTGGGAGATGACTATGAACCATTACATAGAAATCCCAATCCTCTATTTTTGCCCGCCTGCATTTTTTATTTCCTTCACAGGCTAATAGTACACTATTTCAAAGTCTGATTCTTTTTGTACAGCAAAATAACTGTTAGGACATATATATTTATATTGTGTTTAATTTATACTTTAACATATTTAACATGTATTGGTCAACCTGCCATCGGGGGGAGGGGATGGGCGGAAGGAGGGGAAAAATTGGAACAAAAGGCTTGGCAATTGTCAATGCTGTAAAATTACCCATGCATATAACTTGTAAATAAAAAGTTATAATAAAAAAAAAATTTTAAAAAGAACTCAGGTCATCCTGAATATCTACCCACCTAGAGTATGAAGAAGAGGGAAGCATGTCAAGAAAGGTTGAGTTAACAGGCCTTGTTTACTAATTGAATGAGGGAGAAGAGGGAGAGGAAAGGATTATGTAACTGTGATATTTCCATGTAGAACACTGAGCCAATGGGAATACCACCAACAGAAATGGAACATTCACAAAGAATCATTACTTCACAGAACCAGAAGGAGACAATTAGTTCAGTTTTAGACATGTTGAGTGTGAGACACAAGTGAGATACTTGAGAACTGGAGACAGTTTCAAATATAAGAATGGAGCTCAGAAGAGAGATTAGGGCCACAGATGTATTTTGGGGAGTCATGTCCACAGATGTGACAATTAAGAGTGAAGTGGAAGTGAAGGATATTGCCTTGGGAAGAGACATCAAGAAAAGAGAGAAAGGGTGTTCCAAGAAAGGAACACTGGATTTTGTAGCAGTCCTTTTTGTAGTGGCAAGGAAATGGAAATTGAGTAGATGCCCGTCAGTTGGGGAATGGCTGAAAAAGTGATGGTGTATGAATGTAATAGAAAATTATTGTTCTAATTGATGAGTAAATTGATGTCAGAAAGGCCAGGAGAGATTTACATGAATTGAGTCTTAGTAAGTTAGCAAGAGAACATTGTACACTGTAACTACAAGATTGTGTGATGATCAGCTGTGATGAACTTGGCTCTTTTTCAATAATGAGGTAATTCAAGGTGATTCCAAGAGACTAGGGATTGAAACTGCCAATCACATCCAGATAGAGAACTATGGAAACTGAATATAGATCAAAGCATAGTATTTTCACCTTTTTGTTGTTGTTTGTTTGCTTGCTTAGCTTTTTTTTCTTCCTCATGGTTTTTACCCTTTTGGTCTGATTTTTTGCAAAGTATAATGAATATGAAAATATATTTAGAAGAATTATACATGTTTAACCTACATTGGATTGTTTGCTGTCTTGGGGAAGGAAGAGATAAAGGAAGGAGGGAGAAAAATTTGGAACACAAGGTTTTACAAAGGCAAATGATGAAAACTATCTTTGCATGTATTTAAAAAAATATTTTTAAAAATTTAAGAAAAAGAAAAAATGGAAACTATGCATGAAGGAAGAAGAATTGGGAAAAGTGGAAGTGGAAAAACTTTTTACTTCACTCTCCTGACTTAAAAGGTTCCTGCTATAATAGAAAAATACCTCTCTCCCCATCCCTCACTTCAAATTTTAAGTTACTTGAAGGCATGTAAAACAACTCACTGTAAGATCTTTTTTAGTCTGAGCCTCTCTGATCAGCACAAAAGCTTTCATTTGCTCTGTTTTTTCTCTGGGATTCTTTGCCCTTTCCTACTTAGTCTACCATCTTCCAAGCAAAACCCCCATTTCCCAGAAGCTCATCAAATTTACTATGGATTAAGTTTCTACAAGTGACTTTAATCATTTTGCAATTTAAACAATATGCTAGTCTCAACTTCCTTTCCAGTAGAGATTACAGACAAACACTAGGGCAGCTTGATAAGTGTTAGCCCCAGGATCAAAAAGATTTATCTTCCTGACTTCAAATTTGGCCTCCTACATACACAAGCTGTGTTATCCTAGGCCAGTCATTTGACCCAGTTTGCCTCAGATTCCTCATCTGTAAAATGAGCTGGACAAAGAATTGGCAAACCACTCCAATATCTTTAACCCCAAATGGGATCATGAAGAGTTGGACATCACTGAAAATGACTGAACAATAATCATACACCCAGGCAGTGAATGACCTGCAGCAAGCCATTTTGTTTCCATGAGTTTTGATTTCTCCTACTGTTCATTTAATTGGGGCATTCAGCCTTATCTCCACCAATTGGTGTCATGTCTCATATATGGCAGTACACAAATATTCAAGTTTGGGCAAAAAACCCATTACACTTTTGCTAACAATTCAAAAGGTTGGTGTGAGTAAAACACTTAACAAAACTATAAATCATTATATGAATGTGAGCTATAATTATCTTCAATTGAACTCAAATCTATGGTTATGAATGTGGCTCAGAGAAGCTCTCCCTTCACTATCTTCATTGAGCTTGATTGTGCTTTGCCCCACGTTTTAATATACCTCTCCTAAAGGTCCAATTTGGCTCTTTCCCTCAACTAGCGAAAAGGAGAAAAAAGCCATAAGGATGCTTTCCTCACACTTCTTCTTGGTTCTTGGCTGCCCCCCAGTGGTCATTCATTCAATCATCTGACATGGCCCACAATTGATTCAATTTGTCTGCATTCATTAAGCATCTATTATGTGCACGGCACTGTGGGTGATTCTGGGGATAAAGAAGAGAAAAATAAAACCGTCCCTATCTTTACATCATATTGGGAAATTCAATAAACACTCAGAAAAGTAAATACAAAATAAGACAGTATAAATACCTAAAAAGAGAAGGAAAGTCTTTGGGAAGAAGGTAGTCCCTGAGATGAACCTTGAATGATACTAAGAAAGATGAGAGGTAGACGTGAGGAATTTCAAGTACAAGGCATTGTCTGGGGAAAAGCATAGTGGTACTGTTATTCCCTGAATAAAATTATTATAGCCACTCTCCCCTTCCTTGTCTTTAGAACTGGGAAAATTGAGTCAATAAAAAAAAAAAAAAAAAAAAAACCTTGAAGCCCTGGCCACTTTGCATACCATTGTGTCATAAACTCCAGATGCATTACTTAAATCCTTGCTAGGATACTTCCCCCTCCTTTTGAGTATTGCCCCTCGCCTCACTGTCTCCTGTCTGCAATCTTCTTATCTTGACCCCTATGCTGTCAGAATTCAGTTATGATCCTTTCCTGGAATTATGGCTTATCTGTCTTCCCAGTGTCCTTGCCCCCCTTTATCTGCCTTTGTTAAATCCTAATTAAGTAAAATCCTACATAAATTCCCTGCCTCAGTTCCTTGGGGCCGAATGATTTTGAACATGAGTCTCATTCGACCAGCTAGTCTAACCTCTCCAAATTAAAGATTAAAAACCAATCTCTGTTTTGCCTCAGTTTCTCTGGCATTACAGTAGGCGAGGGAATGAGAGCACAAATGAGGAATTTTCACAAATGAGCAAATTCATTAGGAGTGAAAAGGTGATTAAATTCACTGTCCTATGAGTAACAAACTTTCTTCTCTGAATCCCTGTGCTTTAGAACAGGCTACAAAATCAAATATTCCAGCAAAATTCCCCTCCTGTTGTTCTCCCTCCTCAAATTCTCAAGCCTTCTCTATTCACATCCCTCAGTACTCACAAAATCCCTATCCTGCTCTGTCCTTCCTCAACATTTTGCCCCTAAAACCCCCACATAGAGTGCTACACAATTATCTTTTGCATTAGATTTCTTTGTGTCACACTTAGTTCATTTTCTTGCCCTCTCTGTAACTTGTCTCTTCCTCTGATTATGATGTAGCTTGGATCATTCTCTACAATCCTCTCTCAACAATCAATAAACAACTGGTAAGTGCCTCCTATGTACCAGAGACTGTGCTAAGAGCTGGACACACACACAAAAAAAGGCAAAAGACATGTTAATTGATCTAATGACTTGGGGGACACATGTAGATTGTAGCCTATTTCCAACAATGATCTAAATGCAAGAAACAGATTTAAAAAATAAAATCTATGAAGAGTATGAGAAAAAACAAAAGACAGACAAGTCATATAGCAAAAGTACAGGACAACAAATGGTCAGCCCAAATGCTGCACTGATACCTCCAAAATTTTTAAAGGGTCAATAAATAGACCTCCAATATATTAAAGGATCAATGAAAATACCACAAGGACATGCTTAATAGTCTAAAGAAATATCAGGGAAAACTCCTGACCACAACATCTGGTCAGTTGTCTCTTCCCTTCATTCTGGGAAAAGTGATCTCTGCTTTTTCCTTTTTCCAGACTCTTTGTCTTGACCCCTTACTTTGGTTTCAGAACCTATCTATATAGGTGTCTTTCTAAGTGGTTAGGATGCAAGCATCTTGAAAACAGAAACCATATTAATTATTTTTCTGTATCAGTAACTAGCACAATGCCTTGCACATAGTAGGTACTTAATATGCTCTTGATGAATTCAAATGATGTAAAATGAGATGTTAGTCACACAACACAATTTGCATTGATTTATGTTCATGCAGACAAAAGATGAATGAGAACCCATTCCCTTAGCCCTGAATCAATAAGTTCAAATCAGACCATTGGAAAACTCAAATATTTCCATTCCTGAATCCTTGAGCTAGGTATCTTTCCACTCCAAGGACTATGTGCCTACATAGAATCTCTTCAGAAATAAAATATATAATAAGGAAAATTAACAGCAAAATTAAAATCTCAAATGTTTTATGTTATATTTATATAAGTGATGGGTTTAAGAGAAATAATTTATAACATATATTATTAACAGTTCCCCATGCATAATGCACTGGCCATTTTAAAATGCAGGAATGGAGCAGTAATTGTGGGTATGATTTGAGTATAGATAGAATAAAGAGGGCATATGGTATCCACGTTATAATCTCACATTCATCAGGAGAGTCCAAGTTAGGAATGTCAACAGACTTTTCAGTTTTCCTCTGAAAAGTTTTAATGGTTCTGCATAAGTTTAGTCTGCTAGCAAAACTGAGCTCATTCATAGGGCTATGCAGATATATAACATGGACATCACAAAGAGTTAATGAGGGATTAGCTTATTTCTGTGATGATACAGTACAATAGAAAGAATAGTGGATGTGGAATCAAAAGACCTGAATTCAAATCCTAACTCAACTTCCAACTTGAATAAGTTGTATTTCCTCTAAAATCCTCTCTTTCTCCACCTGTAAAATGGAAATACAAGCGGAATTGAGAGGCATTAAAGCATAGGGGTTAGAGTTCATAAGACTGGAATTAAGTTCCACCCTTAAAAATACTATCTATCTGCTGCTCTGGAAGCTATTTCAGCTCTTGATGAGGCAAATTTCTTGAGATTGTATAATTGCAAAAGTGTTGTCAATCTACATTGGTGGAAAAGGTTTCCTAATCAAGAATTACCTATATTAGTAAAATCACAGACTGAGTCCAAGGAAACAATGAAACTTTTTAACTCACAGGCTCATTGTGAGGAAAGCTTTGCAAAATTCAGAGAGCTATATAAATATGAATTATTAATGTATTTTTATTATATATGGAAGAATTCTTCATTATAGTTCTTAAAGGCTATACCAAGGGAATACAAATCCTGACAACCTAGAAATCTGAGGCAACTGGAGGGAGAAGTGGATAGAGTACTGGACCTGGAATTAAGAAACATGAGCTCAAACATTCCCTTGAACTCTTACTAGTTGTGTGACCTTGAAGTTGTTTAATTTATGTTTACCTCAGTTCCTTCATTTATAAAACAAGAATAATAACAACACCTACATCCCAGAGTTGTTGTTAGGATCAAATGAAGTAATATTTGTAAAATGATTAGTTTGGTATCTGAAACATAGTAGGTGCTTAATGAATGCTTGTTTTTTTCCTTCTTTCCTTAATCTCTTTTTGACCATTTCTTTGTCTGTAAAATGGGAATAATAAAGCATTTATCCCCTAAGGTTGTTGATAGAATCAAATAAGATGATATTTGTAAAGTGCACTCACTGCAAACATGTAAATGGCAAATAGTATATTAAATGCTTTGCATATATTCCTGGTGAAGGGCTCAATGTCTGATGTCTGGATGGCATCCTAAGTTCAAAAAGGATGATCATCAAGGCAATCCTGAAGGATTTTTCAATAATAGTAATTCCTAAAGACTACAGCATTTTAGAAGGGCTCCTATCTGCATCAGTGAAGATAATGAAATCATAGATGCTTCAAATATTGAAGGAAATAATGATAGGGACCCTAAACTGTGAATCAAGAAATATAACTTCCAATCATGGCTCTATCACCAACTAGCAAATCAGTTACTCTTTTTGAACTTGGCAAGGTACTCTATAAGTTACTCTGTGTTTCCATCATCTATAAAGCTGGAATTTGAGGTAGGACTTTGAATAGTTTAATTGTCTCCCTCAAGAGACCTTACCCCAACTATTGATATTCTGCCTAGACTTATTCTTCAATTTTTAGTATATTTCCACACCCTCATTCTCTCTATATATCAGTGATTCTGTGTGCCTGATGATTCTTGTGCAGCTTCTATTCTCTGTCTCTAAATGCTCCCTCACTCCTATCCTGCTCAAACTTATCCTACTCAAAGGTTACATTCCAAATCTGCCCACCCCTTTCACAATGCTCTCTGGAATGCCTACTGCATAATTAACAAAATTCATTTCACCTTAAACCTTTACCTTTCTATTCCTTTCATCTTCTGGCATTTACTGTAATATCACCTCCTCCTGATTACATTTTACTCTTAGCCATATTTTTCAAGGTCAGTTACTTTCACCTAGTCTCCTCCCCTCTATTAGTTATTATAAGAAAATTGGAATACTCCTGGTTCCCCATTGCCATTTCTAGAATTTGTCTACCACCAATGATCAGCAATCTCTTCTCTTTTGAGGTTCAATTATACAAATTTTATCTCCCAATCCAGATCCTGATAGTAGTTAACCTATTCACAACCACTACCATCCCGGGTTGATCTTAAAGAGTTTCTAAGAGTTCAGCACCTCAAATTAGCCTTTCTCTACATCATAACTCCTGTCTTTATTACAGAAACCTTAAAAATACATAACAATACACCCTAAAACTCCCTAATTTCCTAGTTTCAAATCTAAATGTCATTTAAAAAAAACTTGCAACACACTCTACAATTCCCATGCATTGAGTTCCTCAATATACTGCAAAGTATCCATGATATCATCAGCATAAGTGTTTTATATTAGTTATTTTCCAGTGGCACAGATCAGACCCCCTCAAAGTGATTTAGTTCTATATGCTTCCTCTCCAGGTCCTTCCTAAACCTCACATGGGGACTATCCAAAATGATAGAGTCCTTCCTCTAATTCCCTAAATAGTTTTCAGGATAATAGTAAAAACTAATGTTTGTATAGAACTTTAAGTTTCACAAAATACTGTACAAATATTAACTCATTTTATCCTCACAACCCAGGAAGTCAGCCAGTCAGGCAAAAAGCATTTAGTAAGCATTTGCTATGTGCCGAGCAGCGTTCTAAGCATTAGATATATAAATTCTAACAAAAGGAAAGTCCCTGCCCTCGAAGAGCTTAAGTTTTAATAGAGGAAGACAATAAATAAAAGGTAGGTGCTGTCATTATCCCCATTTTACAGATGGGAAATTGAAGCATAGAGAAGTTTGATCACTTGCCTAAAATTATACAGTCTGTAAGGGTGTGGACTAGATTTGAACTCATGTTTCCTGCCTCCAGATCAGGCGCTTTATCCACTGTGCCATGCTAGCTGTCCCTACCAGGACTGTTCAAATGTTATCCCTTGCTATTGTTATATGACTTACCCACCTCTTTTTCTAATCATAGACATCTCAGAAAAAAATATATATTTAAGGCACTTTCTTTGCACTGGTTATCACTCTAACTGTTGCAGACTATTCAAGGATATCTCTTTTCCTTTTTATGTCACCAGCATATTTGATACTTTGAAGGTTTTGAAACAAAAACAGACAGATGTTAGTATTAAAAGGCTAAGATTTTTTGGTTTCAGATAACAGTGTGGAATCATTGGAAGTACCATACAATGTCATAAATGAAATTCAGCCTGATCTGTTTGTTCTTTTCAATTATGGGCATAGCTCATTGACCATCTATATAGTACCCAAATAGTATATGTGTGCAGATAAATTTCACATTACACACTTGACATTAGGCATCTTTCATCCATTTGGTTTTTCCTAGGATTATTAGGCCAAACCTTTTTAATCTTGTGAATTTCATTTCTTTAATGTCCAAGGACGTATCGCAAGCATTAAAATATCCTGTATACACAGGAAATATCTTAAAAACTTCATCATTTAGAGGGAATCTTACCTGCATTTGGACTTGCCCCTTGGTATCTTCTGTGACAATGACAAGCAATTTTGATGAGCAAATTTGTATCTTTCTAATCATGTCAATCATAAACTACTGGAAAAAGTTGTAACCATTGTTACATCTGTCAAAAAATCATGATCTTAACCCACGTATTATAGGCAACTTCTTTACCACACAATTGGATTTATGAGCACAAGCTTTGGAACAGTCTTGAATCAAAGTAAGGAAGTAAAAAAAAAAAACTTTTAAGCAGTATCAGTAAAAAAAAAAAAAATTGATACAAACAAACAAATACCTAAAGGGGCATCAAAGAATTTTGCTTTACTGAATGTATTTTTTTATTTTTTAATAATCAATAAATAATAAATTTAGTGGGATCTTGTATTTTTAGCATTTTTTCAATCAATTATATGAACATAATATGTGAACTCTCATAGAAAATTGTTTTCACAAGACTGCTTATTTCCCTAACATATTTTCATTAAGATTATTATTATTAAATTTATGAATAATTCTCATAAAGATTTTATAAGGATAAGAATGCAGGCACGGGTAGTTAGTAGTTATTGATTTTCTCTCTATTGCAGAGGTTCTTAACCTTAAGTCTGTGAACTTCATTTTAAATATTTTGATAATTATATTTTGATGTAATTGGTTTTCTTTTTAATCCTATATATTTTACTTTATACATTTAAAAATAAGACTCTGAAAAAGGGTTATTAGGTTATACCAGACTTCCAAAGAGGTCCATAAAACCAAAAAAAGTTAAGAAATTCTCTTTTTTCAGAAATAATGCCATCCTGGATTTTTTTCATCTTTAATAAATCTCCTCTTTCTATCTTGAGAATCTATCCCTTCGATGTTCTCAAAATTGTGATGTCTATAACATGAATTTCCTCCATTGGTATGCACCAGGTACCATTTCCATTTTCATTCAACACATCAGATGAATTTGTTTTGAATGGATATATTTGATCACATCCAGCCATGTTTATCATCTCATCTTCTTAAAGAGTCCTGAGAATCCAAATGTAATATTTCCACTATCATTGCTGATGGAAGTTGTTTCTCAGAGATATATTAATGGATCTTTTCCATTCTAAATGTTGTCTTCCTTCCAGTTTCCTTTAGAGTTGTTCTTGGACAATCTAGCTTAATTCTCTGTAAGTTCCTTTTCTCTTAAATATTTTTCATTGTCTCATATGACAATCCTACTCATATCTTCCAGCATGTTCCTTTATAATATTTTACAGCTTTATACAGCATATTCTTTATAAATGTAATACTTTATAATGATGGTACTCTTGGCCACCATATAATTATTAGCTAAGGGGATCAAGCTTAGGTTACCTAAGACAGATTCTAAGTCCCTAGAAGAGACCCTAATGATTACTTTTGTGGAGACCCTCCATATGAACCAAATCTAGGTTTTTAAGACATTTTCTGTGGGTCTCCGAGATGGTGAGTTATTGAGACAGAGAATATAAGAAAACCTGATCTTTTCTCTTTGTCAGACTGTCTCAGGACTGAACCCCATTTAAGGGATTTCAGAGTTAGAGTTGTGTGGTATGAAAAGGGAACAGTACTTCCTGGGCCAGTTTTTAGATTGGCTTTAAAACAAACCACAAACTTAGCATTCAATATACACCCCATCACTTGTTTTCCATTATCTCTAACTTGTATTTTCTTTTACAAGCAAAAAAGTTAGACCCTAAGATATGCACCAAAGGATAACTACTTATACTGAGATACAATTTATTTTCATAGATTGAAGCAAGAAAAGGGAAGGGGGAAAAATACCTCAGGACTAGAAATCAATATCAAAGAAAAACAGCTGACTTGGAGTTTCAGGTCAGTCTTCAGCAATCCATTAATTGCTTGATCAATGCAGCATGATCTAGGCAGCTTAATTGAAGAGAATCAGTACTTGAGAAGGCAGTGTCTCCAGAGTACCACAGACAGTCAAGTTAATGGTCTTCATGGCTCCTGCTGCCTCATTGGCTCCAGGAGAAAAAAACCGTGTGAAACCAGATAAGGGAACATAAGAGATAATTAACAGGGAGAGTGATAGCTTTCAACAAGAAGACTTCAAATAGAGATTTCTTTGACACTCCAGGCAATAGTGGTGGATATGTCAACATGTTTGCAAGGAAATAGCAGGAACCAATGAATTTTTTATGTCAAAGATGATCTTTATTGAAAAAAAGTAGTGCCCTTTTAGAGGAAAAGGTAAATCTTCAAACAGGTGGTTGTGATATTTTGCTTTTTAAAAATCTTTTCTAGGTGGTAGTTTTGTTTGTTGTGTTTTTTTAATGCTACAGCTGATGTTGCTAGTTGAATAAAGTAGAAAACCGGAGATGCTCAGCAGAGTTGTTAATCATACAACATTGTGAATTTAGAAAATAACCACGAAAATCTTTCCTTCTCACCTTTACTGTCTCATAAGTAAACATTACTGAATGCCTAAAAATTATTTTGACCTTGAATTTTTAAAAAAGGAAAAGAAAGTATCAACTATAGAGCAAGAAAGTCGTACAGAATCAAAGACCCTGTGGCTACCAAAATATTCAAGGAACCATTTGCAGATATCAAAAAAATAAGAAATGGCTTAGTGGCTGTACAAATATTGTTATTATAATGTAATGGAGCATGATTCCATCATTAAAAAACAATGAAGATGAAGAATTCAGAGAAACTTGGTAAGATTTATTGTGAACAGATACTGCTCAAGGTAAAGTGAATGAGAACAATTTATGACTATAATAATATAAATCTTTAAAAAATACTAAAAGGTAGCCACATTATGATTGATTGTAATTACCAGTTTCAGTCCTAGAGCAGTGATGAAATAATCCAAATTCAACCCCTAATTAGGTAAATGAGGTGGATAAGTGAAACAGGCATATATGGTCAGACATGGTCATTGCAGCTGTTGTTTTTTACTTAAATGTTTTGGTTTTGTTAAAAGAAAGGGCTTAATTGTGAGGGACTAGAAGATGATTTAATAGGAAATCACTTTGAATGGTATGAATATCCAAATGCATTTATTTTATATTCATTCCCTTTTCATCTTTATCTCTTTGAATCATGAGGTTCCTTCAAAGCACAGCTAGAAAGTCATGGGCTACAGGAGGTATTTCCTGATCCACCCCAACCCAACTGTTGGGGACCGCTCATAAAATGACTCTGAATTGCTTTGTATTTTCTTCACCAGGTACACCTTGCATCTCCCTAAAGGAGATAAACTCCTTGAGAGTGGAGACTTTCATTTTTGTCTTTGTTTACCTAACACATAGCACAGTATTTAAACACAAAAGGAGCTTCATAAATCTTGATTCTTAGAAAAGTTCAAGAGTCAGGTGGAGTTTTTTCAGGGTTTTTTTCCAAAAATTTAGTGTTTAGGAGATAAAATGAATACTAAGAAATCAAAACCATGTTCACAGTGAGCTAGTATGATTTCCAGAAAGGGCCATTCCAGATAAAACATTTTATTTTTGTTAGTAGGGTTATAAGACTTGGCAGGAGGGAATGTAGGTATATTTTGCCTAAATTTTAGCAAAACATTTGAAAAAATTATTTCTTCTTGTGGACAAGTCAGTGAGATTTGTGATAGATAGTAGCACTTTTCAGAGCATTCAGAACTGATCGAATGGCTGAACCCAAAGAGTAGTCATTAATGCCAGTCAACTAGAGAAGGTCTCCAATAGAGTTCCCCAGGGATCTGTGCTTGGCTCTGTTCTATTAAATAGTTTTATCAATGATATAAAGTCATAGATGGCAAACTTACCCAATCTGGAGAGTATACAAAACTGGGAAAATAATAGAAGAAAGAACAATTTTTTAAAAATATTTCATTTGACAGGCTTGAGCATTGGGCAAAGTAGATATATACACACATATATACATACATACATACAGTTTGACACAAATTCAGAAAAATGGGAGATATAGGACTAAATAGCAGATTGAAAAAATATCTGGGACTTTAGAAGACTGCAAACTCATTAAGTCAACAGTGAGCTCCTGTTAGCAATTGACAAATACTACAATTGTTTGAATAGCATTAAAGAGAAATAATGTCCAGTAAGCAATAGTCCAGTAGTATTTTGCTCTGGTCAAAACCAAATTTTAAGAACTGTGCTCAATTCTGCAGCTTATATTTTAAGAAAAACATCAATAATCAGGAGAGCATCCAGACGAGGCAAACAGGATAATTCATGATACATAAGAACGGGGCAGAGTAAATTATATCTGATCACTTGTCCAGGAAATCAAGGTTGTTGGACAATGGAAGGAAGGAGACTCCTATTCAAATATAGCTTGGAATAGATGGTGCTTGAGAGCTCTTCCCACTTGCTTCTATGGATTTTTCTTTGCCTTATTTGTGATTGCATCATCTGGACTTCCTTTCTGAGAGTCTCTCAAGTTATTTTGTTTTTTAAAGTCGCCAATCACCTATAGCAAGCTCTCTTTTCTCTTTACTTTCTGACCTCCCCCCCTAAGAAAAAATAGAGAGTATTCTCAATGACTCCATCTGTGAAAAACCATACCCAGTACAGGTTCTTAGAGGAAGAAAAACCTTGGAAAACAAAAAGGATTTGAGAAGATGATATATAGCAAATTGTATCTGGATATTGAATATCAGCTAGCCACAGAGAGAATTGTCTATAGGGATCACAGAGGACTAGAGACATCACATCATGAGGTCAATAAATGAGAATCCCTCCTTCAATAGAACTACTGAGACCAATCTTAGAGCGCACTACATATCTGGAAGCAATTCAATGCCAGAAAGATTATAAATGAGAGAAAAGGAGCAAAACTCATTCTGGAGAAGGACCAAAGTGTTTAATATAGTCTCAGAGACACAGTGTATTTAGGATTTATTTAGCTGACCAACTAACAGTTGAATAGCAATAATCAGCACTATACATAAAGCAATTTGTTATTGCAAGGCATTATAAATATTATAAATAAACACTATTCTTCCTGTTATTAATTTTCTACTCAAGTTCTATTTTAGTGTTTCATCATGGTACAGAGGTGACCTTGCCTCCCTAGAGGCTCCTCCATGTCAGAGGTCACCAATTTCTGCCTTGCATAGTAATTGAAAGGTCCTACAAAGCTGGAAAAGCCTTCCAGAATGGACTCAAGGATGGCTTGAACATCTCTGCTCTAAGGATCACCTTAGCTAAATATGGAAAAGCTCATCACCAGAAGATGGGTCAACAAATGACAATGTTTTGGTTGATTGAGATTGACTAGTTAATTTATTTCATTTTGTTCTTTGCCAGAGTAATTCATGAAAATTCAGGTATGGAGAGTTGTGATCTGCAGCAATGGTATCCCTACAAATCAAGTCAGAGATCTCTTGAAGTAACATTAATGATGTTTTAGAGATTTTCACTCCATATTTTGTGTTTTCCCCAATACCCTTGTCACTCCTGGGTGAATTTTTAAGAGGAAATATATCTCTACCTCCCAAAGTTATTGTGAGGATTAAATGATAGTTTTTATAAAAGTTTTAGCACAATGCCTGACACCCAGAAGGGACTTAATAAATGTTTTTTTTTTCCCTCCCTTCCTATAGAAAAACATTGGATGGGCAAACAAAGATGGATTCAATCTGCTTCATTAAAAAGAATATCTACATTGATGAGATCAGAAATCCATTGAAGCATTTTGGCTATTTGAATATCATTGTTTAGTAACCAAAAAGTATATTTGATCTTTATGACAAAAATCTGACTAGAAATTTATTATTCTCTATCACACCTGCATGTCTTCAGGCCATTTTTTTTGTGCCTAGAACTTCTTTTTATAATAGCATTCATAATCCTTCAGCAATTTCTCATATAAAAGAACATCCTTATCAGAGGATCCTATTTTGAATATTCCACAAAGATCTAATGCAGTACAAAGCTTCTCATGACATCCTGGTGGACAAGATGGAAGGACATGAACTAGATTCAGAGTTGAATGAATGATTCTATATAGAGTAGTTAGTGAACCCTTAACAACATTGAAGTGGAGTTTCCCAGGAATCTATCTGTTCCTGGCCCAGTATTTTCCAGTGTTTTTTATTATGTAACCATTTGTGAAATTTAAAGGGCTACATAATAAAAACCTTTTTATTTATATATTAGCTGACCTGGGGCGGCTTTGTGGTCTAATGGAGGTAGCACATTTGGAGTCAGGAAGATCTGAATTCAAATTTGGCATCAGACATTTAATATCTGTGTGACTGAGCCTGTGTGACTTAACCCTATTTGCCTTAGTTTCTTCATTCATAAAATAAGCTGGAAAAGGAAAGGCCAAACTACTTCAGTATCTTTGCCAAGAAAACCCCAAGTCACAAAGAGCTGGACATGATCAAAAAATAACTAAACAACAGCAATTAACTGACCTACCAAAGTCTTTGTGAAAATCTCTCTAGTTTACAACTACCATTAAGGAAAGGAGCCACGCAAAATCATTAAAAAGTGCTTGGGACTGGGAAAGGGGAAACAGTGACAAACATCCCCCTGGGAGAAGTCACAGACTGAGCTGCCTAGAGAGAAACAACTGAGGCCGTTCCTTCTTCCTGCATGGGCAGCTCTTATTTCCTAACTGAACGCCTGGCAGTTTGAATTATGGCCACTCTCGGATGTTTAATTTTGCTTCTGTCAGAGCAAACGCTCTATTTTACTAGTGATTCCCTAACAGAATCTCCCATAGTAAAACAATTAGGTTTTTCATTTGTCTCTTTTTCCATTCAGGATGCATGTCTCTTCAATTCCATAAAGGTGTTTTATCACACTTGCTGAAGGAGTCAAAGACTCGAAATAAAACTGTATCA
Source organism: Antechinus flavipes (assembly GCF_016432865.1). Taxonomy (NCBI): domain Eukaryota; kingdom Metazoa; phylum Chordata; class Mammalia; order Dasyuromorphia; family Dasyuridae; genus Antechinus; species Antechinus flavipes. The sequence continues at coordinate 530,035,854 of NC_067400.1, forward strand.
ATTACATTAGGGTTTTATAAGCAACTGAGCACTTATGAGACAGAGCTTCCTGTCACATGTTTGCTGTATATTATCTCTACTGGGCTATATCTATATTGGGTATGCCTTCAAACACATTAGTATGCATTTCTATTTATTCTAGTCACATCCAGAATAATGTGTGCCATTTTGAACACCATCTTTTCAGTGAAATAACAGAATTTCAGAGCTGGAAAGAACCTCACATCATTTATTCCAATGCATTTTTTGAACAGAAATTCCTTCCACAACACCTCTGATAAATGGTCAGCCAGGCTTTGCTCAAAAGCCACTAAAAATACTGGCTAAATCTGGGGTCCCTTCAGTCACATAGTTCTGAATATATATATATATATATGTAGTATTACTTTGTATCATTCTACTAGTGTGAACAAAGGCAACATTAAATACTCCTAAATACTTTGATGAGATACAGCATTGTTGTTTCTAGAGTATTCTCCCTATTTAGGTAGCTTGTTAAAAAAGAAAATTGTTAAAATTGTTTAAAAAAAGAAAAAAATTTAGTTGTAAATCCATGCTAGCTCTGAATGATCAGTGCTTCCTTAGAATGTTTAGAAATCATCCTTTTAACAATATGACCTTAATTTAAAAAAAAAAAGTCAAGCTTTATAGCCTTTAAAAAAAATAACACAAATGTTTTCCTACCTTCATTTCTGTTGTATTTCTTCCATTCTCCACAAATTTAAGGATTCTGGACAATAGCTCCACAACTGACTGATATCCACCAGTTTTTGATTGGCATGGCCTGTTCATCAAGGCCTGTAATTTGAACTCATGGGAGAATAGCTATCTGTAGACTATCCCCTCACTCATCTTGGGTTACAACCAGAGGGGTGCTAGAAAAAGTTTAACAAATGGTTGAAAACACATGAAACACTTATAAATTTAATCACCAATTTACTCCAACACTTTAAGTTGGAAAACCAACAAAACAATAAACCAAGCCCTGATTTGTACCATTTGTTGATTTCTGAGGTGTAAACTTTCACTTTAACATGGAAAATTTAACTCTAGAAGTTTGTCTTTTTGCTCTTTTTTTCTTTAACCTTTCTAGATCATTCTCCTAGGTACAGAAAACAATAAAAACAAGAATTGAGCACTCTTATCTTCTCTTCATTATCCATGATGATTTCCATTTATTTGCACAACTGGCCTGTTCCTTTGATTTTCCTCTTGTCCTGAGGATAGTTCCAAAAGGCTTTTCAGTAGTACTTAGCATTCATCACTAGCCTCAGGTATTTCTGAATGTATGCTCTTAACACTGTTCTTGGGAGAATACACCACTTTTTTTTAATTCTTCCTCTGTTACTAAAGGCAATGTGGCATAATAGATAGAGAACTGGTCTCTGAAACAGGAAAACCAGCATTCAAATCATACCTAATATCAATAGTGTAACCTTCAAAGGTCACTTAACTCTCAATGTTATAAGAAACTCTTGTTTATATAAAGCTTTTTATTTTCAAAATACATGCATAGTTTTCAACATTAAACTTTGCAAAACTTTGCATTCCAAAATTTTTCCCTCCTTTCCCCCATCCCCTCCCCAGATGGCAAGTAATCCAATATTTGTCAAAGTACAATTCTTCTATATGTATTTCCACATTTATAATGTTGCACAAGAAAAATCAGATCAAAAAGAGAAAAAATGAAAAAATGCAAGCAAACAATAACAACAAAAAGTGAAAATGTTATGTTGTAATTCACATTCAATCCCCACAGCCTCCTCTCTCTGGATGCAGATGTCTCTCCATCACAAGACCATTGGAACTGGCCAGAATCACCTCCCTTTGAAAAGAGCCATGTCTGTTAGAATTGATCATCATATAACCTTGTTGCTGCTGTGTACAATGTTCTCCTGGTTCTACTCACTAGTTCATGTAAGTCTCTCCAGGCCTCTTTGACATCATCCTATCAACAACTCTTTAAAATAGAGCTTCTTGGGCAACTAGATGGCACAAAGGATATAAAGCACTGCCCTAGAGTCAGGAGAACCTGAGTTCAAAGGCTGCTTCAGACACTTAAAACCTATTAGCTGAGTAATCCTAGCCAAGTCACTTAACCTTAATTATCTCTAAAATAAAATAGAGATTCTTAACCTGATGGCCATTGACCCTCAGAAGATCTGTAGATAAAGTCTTACAGAGGTCCTCAAACTTTAAATAGGGGGCCAGTTCACTATCCCTCAGACTGTTGGAGGGCCGGCTCTAGTGAAAACAAAAACTTTGTTTTGTGGGCCTTTAAATAAAGAAACTTCATAGCCCTGAGTGAGGGGGATAATCATCCTCAGCTGCTGCATCTGGGCATAGTTTGAGGACCTCTAGGTAGGGGATCCAAAAACTTGAAGGGGGGGGAGAGAAATTCAACTTTATTGCTCTAAAGACAGTTAGATGATTAGCAGATAGAGTGCTAGACAAAGAATTGAAAAGACTTGACTTCACATCCAATCTCAGACACTAAGTATGTGACTCTGCCTAAATTATTTAAATCTCTGCTTGTCTCAATTTCCTCATGTGAAAAACAGATAATAATAACACATTTACCTCCTAAGGTTACTATGGATCAATGATGAAGGATCAACTGAGATAATATTTGTAAAGTACTTTGTAAACTTTAAAGCATTATACAAATGTTAATAAATTATAATAATAATTACTATTATTAGTTTCCTTTGTAATTGTACATATCTAATTAATAATTAATTAATGTACAACATGTCTATATGTATGTTTCTATATATATATGTGTGTGTACTACACACATACAATTTTCTCTGCCAATGTAAATTAGTACTTCTCTGGCATAGTGAGTTACCTGGGCATGTGGATAGGTGCCTTTCCCAGAGTCACCTAGCCATCATGTATAGAAGGCAAGACTGGTACCAAGGCCTTCTTGAATATAAGACCAGCTTTTTATCTACCAAATCAAAAAGAAACAGATTCCATATTGACGTAGAAAACCACAGATTAACATTATCTATGTTGTATTATATTTTTATTTATTTTGTTATTTCCCAGTTATCTTTTGGTCTGATTATGGCCATAATATGCATTTTGCAGCCAGCAGGGTCATGATTTTTATACTTCTGCACTGCAGCATACTGCCTCTCCTGCTTTGATTTTTATGATTGCAAAAATTGAGCTAAGCTGAAAAAAAAATCTTTTCATCTTTGCTATAACAGCCTGGGAGAGGGGAGATGAAATAGAACCACAGAGGTAATTAGTCTCAACTTCATTAGATCATTTGGTCTAATGCAAGAGATTTCTCTAAGTAAGAGATGCTGAAATATACATATGTCTCTCACATTTCAAATGCTCTCCATGGATTTTAGTCAAGAAAATCTTACTGTATATCACATTCTTTTCTGTAATAGTTAAAAAGAATTTTTATTAATTCAGTCTTCTATAGAGATAGTCACCCATCCTTTTAACAGCTTTTTGCAAACTTGAGACCAGTTAATAAGTAACCTTCTTCACTTAGCCAAGCACCAGCCCTTTCACCTCCTCCCACTTCTCAACACTTTTTTTTAGCACATCTCATCTCATAGACACATTTATCAGGGTTATTTTACCCCTTCTAGTTGCACCTTTATCTCTGTGCTAATGTCTCAAGGTTCTTTTCATCATGGTTCCCAATCACCTTTGGACATTTGGCTAATTCCTCTCTATGAGTGAGAATAAACTGAGAAAAACATCTTCCCCTAATTGATTCTTTTACCTTCAGGAGGAAGAAACTGTACCTGATGGCCTTAGAAAGCCAGCCTTGATCATCTTTTAACTGAATTACTGGTCAAACACAATCATTAGGAGTGAGTTCAGAAGGGCAATGGATATTCCCTATGAAGTAAGACTGGCTTGGTGGCTTCTGTGCAGTCCATGACCTGAGGCAAGGAACTCTTCTAGTCTTATGCAACCTAATTTGAGGGATAGTAGTGTAGGAAGCGAAAGTTTTAGACTTCACTTAAAGAAGCAGTTTGAACTTCTTGCCAAAGTGTTCTAGCAGGAAGTCACCTCAGAACCCACTTAATCTAACCTGTATACACTCAACTTGTCTCTGAAGATTTTCAGTTAGGAAGAATATACTAGCTCCTGGTACAGCCTATTCCATTTTGGATAGTTATAAAATAAAACTTGAGCAAGTCTTTCCACATATTAAGATTACTGTGGGCTATGCATAAATTTGATTTAATCCAGAAAGTTCAAGGTTTTTACCTTGAGGGGGAAAAAAATGCAACCAGAACTCATGAATCATAAAATCCAATAAAATTTTAAAAGCTAGAGATTAAAAGCATGTAATGCAAAAATAAAATAATATGTGAACTGCAACTTCCATTCTTTAGTCACTAAATTGGGAATCAAAGAAAGCAACCTACAGGTAGTTTAAAAGTTAGTAGAGTTTGGGGTTTAAAAAAAAATCCAATGACATTTCCAATTCTTAAGCTACTCCCTTTGTAGTTCCATCACCAAGTGGATAAAGCACTTAGCATGGGCCAGCCTGTGTAAGAGGAAGGCTGAAAATTAGGCTGTGGCTAGACTGTGTTACAATAGCAAAAAGAACAACTAAAAATCCAGGATCCCAGTCGAAATCCCACTAATAAATCCAACTCTGTCCTGTGTTTCTAGTTCCATAGTGTACGACAAAGCAGGAAAAGACAAATCCCTCTTATTTATATGCTTGGTATTAGTAGTCATCTTTTCCTGAAATCTTTTTTTTTCCAGGCTAAATGTTTTCATTTTCAAAAGATTTCTCAGATGTCAGGATCTACTGTCTCTTCACTATCCTGGGTGCCTCAGATGATTCCAGTTCTTCAACATCCTTCCCAAAATATGGTGCCCGGAATAGATGACAATATTTCAAATGAGATCTACTCAGAACAAAAAAGAGTTCTCTCCTCTCATCTCCATAACCATAGAAACCATATTTTTCCTAAGACAGCTTGAGATAGAAATAATTTCAGCTGCTATGTCATACTGTTAATTCATATTGACCTTGTAAGCTTCCTCCATGCCTCTTCCAACTTATCCTTGTAAAGCTGATTTTTTCAATCAACAATCAACCTATAGACATTTGTTAAATGGTTTCACATACTATTCTGAGAGTTAGGGAAACAAATCTTAATAATAGCTAATATAGCATTTACTACATATCAGATATTGCACTAAGTGCCTTGCAATTATTATCTCATTTGATCCTCATAACAACCCTGGAGGTTTAAGTGCTATCCCCATTTTCCAAATGTGGAAACAAGCAAGCAGAGGTTATGTGACTTTCCCAGAGTCACACAGCTAGTAAGTGTCTGAAGCAGCTTTGAACTTGTGTCTTTCTGACTCCAAATCTGATGCTCTATCCACTATGCCCCCTAAATACCTCAGCCACATAAATGAAATAGTCTCACCCCTCAAAAACTCAAATTGTCTAGAGGGAAGACTATATATCTGTCTATATCTATGCAGGGACACACATACATACATATATATGTGTGTTTTATAGATTGATATCTCTATGTATATATGTATTACTATATGTGACTATATAAAATTCAGGGTAATTAGAGTAAGGAGTACTAGAAGCTATAAGTAAATCAGGAAAAACATCAAATATAAAGTAGTGTTTGTGCTGAACTTTAAAAGAAATTAGGAATTCAAAGAGAAAAAGGTGAGGTTGAAAATGATGCAGACTTGAAGCAAAGCCTATGTCAAAGTACAAACATGGGAGATAGATGTCATGTGTGAGGAACAGAAGGATCATTTAATCTGGACCATAAAGCATGTGAAAAGGAAGTTGAGATCAGGTTATAAAGGGCTTTAGATGCTAAACACAAGAGTTTGTATTTGATCTGAAAGGTAATAGGGTACAACTGGCATTTACCAAGCAGACGGGAAACACATTTAGACCTGTGTTTCAGGAATATAAATCAGGTTGGATTGGAAAGGAAAAAGGCAGGGAGACCAATTAGGAGGTTATCACAAACATTCAGGCAAAAGGTGATCTCAGCCAGCACTGTGGTGGTGGTGGTGGTCAAGAGTGTAGAGAAAGGAAAGGGACTTGACAAGTGATTCAGTATGAAGGGGAGGAAGAGTGAGGAATTGAGAAAAAAAGGATGATGTGAGCGTCAACAGAAATGGGTTAAGTTTAGAGGGAGGTTTCCAAGAAAGAGGTGGTGAGGGAGACGAAGAAGAGGATAAAATAATGAGTTATCTTAAGAACCTATAGAATTTAAGATGCCTGTAGGAAATAAGTGTCTTGAAACCAGATGTGTACATTTTCACTTATCCCCATTTTGTGTGATCTTTTTAGATTCAGCTCTTTTTCCTTGCCTGCCAAGCTTGTTTGGATTCTAATTCTGACATCTAGCATGTTCAGTTTTGTGTCATCTGCAAATCTGACAAGCCTACCATCTCTGCCTTTATCCAAGTCACTGACAAAAATGTTACATAGCACAGGGACAAACCCAAATCCCTGGGACATTCCACTAGAAACCTCTCCAAGCAGACATTGAACTAACTGGTAATTACTCCTCATTTTATCCAATCATTCAATCAACTCTGAGTCCACCAAAGTGAAATATAGTATAGTCCAGGGCTTCTTAAACATTTTCCACTCATGACCCTGTTTCGCCTGAGAAATTTTTATGTGATCTCAGATATCTACTATATAAAATAGGTATACAAATCAAAATTTACTCATTATAAATCATAATTTTGTGACCTCCAAATTCAATTACAAGACTCTATATGGGGTGGTGAACCACAATTTAAGAACCTGGAGTCTAGCCCACATCTCTCCATCTTTTTCACAACAATAGAATGAGATATTTTGTCAATTTTAATTAATTGACCATATGATATTAGCTGATATGTATATGATATTTTAAATATTGCAAAGTTTATATACATTATCTCATTTGCTAAAATCTAGATAAACTATACCTACAATATTCCCCAATCCACTTAGTAACCCCAACAAAAATGAGATAAAGTTAATCCATTTGATTGTAAACTCCCTGAGAACAGACTGTCTTTTATTTCTTTTTTTATCCCTGGCTCTTAGCATATAGTAGGTGCTTAATAATTGTTTCTTTATTGATTGATTTGGGAATAAACTGTTCTTGATAAAGCCCTGCTTTTTGGAATAATCACTTCCTTTTCTAGATGTTCCTAAAGAATTCTTTTAATTATAAATACTAAACATTTTCCAAGAATCAGACAAAATCACTGGCCTAAAAATTTGTAAGTTCTAGTATTTCCCCACTTTTTTTAAATAAGTCTTCCCCACTATAATATATCTTCCATTCCCATCTAGGAGGCACCACAATGCACAATGCTGTACTTGAAATCAGGAAGACCTGAGCATAAATTCCAAAAACACTTAAATTGTCTCAGTTTTGTTTGTTTCCTCATCTGTAAAATGGGTATTATAACTAAACCCACTTTCAGAGCTATTATGAAAATCAAATGAGATAATTGTAAAGTGTTTATCCCAGTGTCTGACACATAGTAAGTACAATATAAATGTTAGCTATTATCATCCTCACCATCATTATTATTATTATAGATAATCCTTCAAAGATCACCAGCTGGGGCCCCACACTCACATCTGCCACTTCTTTGAGAACTTCTGTATTTTAGCTGTTCTAAGAAGAATCAAATTCATCAAGGGCAAACAGCTGGTCCCATGCTACCTCCCTCCTTAGTTGAAATATTGATTCCATATTATCTCTTTTATTCTGTCCTTTTTCCATTTGAAGATCTCAGCAGAGGGGGGATGGGGAAAGATCCAAATAAAAGCTGGGTAATTTTGCCTTCTTATCTTCATTGATGATTATCCTCCCATCCTCCCCAAGCAGGAATCATTGTCATTTCTTTGATCCTTCTCTTTTCTACAAAATTCTCTTTAAATTTTTTTTCATTTTTCATTTTCCTCACTATTGTTTCAGGATCAGGCCAAGCTTTAGTATTCACCCTCTGCTACCTCTCCTTTCCTACAGCTAGGCTTTTGTAAAATCTAAGTATATCAGCAAGTTCCTGGTGCATGCCTTTTATCAGTCCCTTGAGATACATCTAATGCTTTCCCCACCCTTAGAATTATTTCTCTTTATGTCTCCAGAATTTCTTTCTTGAAAGCTTCCTTTTCCTCCTGAAATGATTTCTCCAAGAGATCTTCGGTCCATGGAATCCTGCCTACATTTTCTTAGAACTCTATGAAATTTTGCTCATTAGAATCGTTTTAAAAAAATACTAATGAGTGATACATATGCATAGATAGAGTGATTTAAGGTTTACAAACCACTTTATACATGGTGTTTCGTTGGGGCATCTAGATGGCATACTGATAGAATGATTGGGATCAAGAAAACCTGAGTTCAAATCTTGCCTTAGATGTTTACTAGTCTACTAAGCAAATCTCTAAGTTTGTCTTTATTATTCTCATTTGTAAATTAAGGATAATAAGAGTATCTACTTCAGGATTGTTGTGAGATAATATATCCAAAGTGCTTGGCAAACTTTAAAGCACTATATAATTATAAAATATAATATAGTTACATATATATATACATACATACATATAAAACTATATAGTTATTATAATTAACCTTAAAACTTCCTTGTGAAGTAGGTGCTGTTATTATCCTGACATTACAGATGAGGAAACTGAAACTTGAGAGAAATTAAGTGACAAGATTATATCTACACTTGGTAAGTATATGGCGCCAGATTTTAACTCATTTTTTTCTCCCAGGACATTCATCCCTTTTTTCCCAAGCTGGGTCCTATTGTAGCCACAGAAGAAAGCATCAAATTGAAGAACCTGGTTGTCAAGTTTAGACAAGTGTTTCTGGGATGACACACAATGCATATGTAAACTTACACCTGCCAAGTGAAAAGAAATCATAAATAATTTGATGGTTTTTCTAATATCTATTACTGACTTGCTTCTGAAAGCATGACGTGGGTTTTTTATTTTCAAATTTGATCAAAAGTGCACATAATTCTGGGGGGGTCAGGAGGTGGATGCTATATTGCTCTATAAAAGCCTATTTTAAGCTTTCCCTTTCATTGTGCTATTATGTCATTAGAATCAACCAAATTGCAAATAGGGCATGGCAGAATACATCTAGAAATAGAAAAATAAAAAATAATCCTGAAGTCCATAGCAAAAACATAAAACTTGAATAAAGCATCCATCAAAAAAATTTGCCTTCCAATTGATGATAAATGCCTCACTCATCACTTTTATTGCCAGAGTCAAATGAATACCAGATGGTTTTAGCGATTAATTTGCATTCAGCACTGAAAGATTGAACATTTGACATGCATTCAGTGCAATTTTCATTGGTACTTTCTCAACAAAATGAATGTGAGTTTAAATAATCCATGTTCTGTTATTCTTCCCAAAGATCATACCATTACAATTCCTCTTTCCATTGAAATCTTTCTATGTTTCCTGTTAGTCTTCTGTTGTAATTTTGTTTCCCATGTTTAGGACCAAAGAAAAATCTTCAGCTTGCACATTCACATAGTTTGTCCCCCCCCCAATACCATTAATATTATTATTAACATATTATTATTATTATTATTTTGGATAAATATTTTCAGGTGAAATCAATTAAATAATACATTAAATGTTTTGTAAATCTGCAAGGGAAAGAAAGAAAGAAAGAAAGAAAGAAAGAAAGAAAGAAAGAAAGAAAGAAAGAAAGAAAGAAAGAAAGAAAGAAAGAAAGAAAGAAAGAAAGAAAGAAAGAAAGAGAAAAGAAAGAGAAAGAAAGAAAGAAAGAAAGAAGAAAGAAAGAAAGAGAAAAGAAAGAAAGAGAAAGAAAGAAAGAAAGAAAGAGAAAAGAAAAGAAAGAAAGAAAGAAAGAAAAGAAAGAAAGAAAGAGAAAAGAAAGAAAGAGAAAGAAAGAAAGAGAAAAGAAAGAAAGAGAAAAGAAAGAAAGAGAAAAGAAAGAAAGAAAGAAAGAAAGAAAGAAAGAAAGAAAGAAAGAAAGAAAGAAAGAAAGAAAGAAAGAAAGAAAGAAAGAAAGAAAGAAAGAAAGGAAGGAAGGAAGGAAGGAAGGAAGGAAGGAAGGAAGGAAGGAAGGAAGGAAGGAAGGAAGGAAGGAAGAAAGAAAAAAGGTGATAGGCAGGCAGTTAAGTGGTACACTAGAGTATTAGGTCTGGAATCAGAAAGATTAATCTTCTTGAGTTCAAATCTGGCCTCAGATACTTACGAGTTGTGTGACCCTGGGCAAAATACTATTTGCCTCAGTTTCCTCATCTGTAAAATGAACTGGAGAAGGAAATGACAAACCACCCCAGAATCTTTACCAAGAAAATCCCAAATGGGGTCATGAACAGTTGGACATGACTGAAAGCAACTGAACAACAACAAAAGCAATATGGTGCACAGATAGAATGCTAGACTTGGAAGTTAAGAAAATTTTAATTCAAATCTGGCCTCAGACGCTTACTAATGTCAATCAGTTTCCTCATCTATGAAATGGGGATAATAACAGCCCTAACTTCACAGAGAGGTTGTAGAATCCATAACTTATAAAGTGCTTTGCAAACCTTAAAGCATGATATAAATGCTAGCTATTATATGTATAAATTATAAATAAATCCACAGTAAAGCAACTAGGTAATATAATAGATAGATTGCCAGATTTGGATTTAGGAAGATTTTATTTCAGATCCTACCTGAGAGATTTTCTAGCTTCATGACCTCAGGTACTTCACCTAATCTCTCTGAGCTTCAGTTTTCTCATTTGTGAAATGGGTAAAATAATATCTACATAATTAGGTTGTTGAATCAACCATAACATATGACAATCTATATAAAGCTACTTTACAAATCTTAAAGAATTTAAAATATTAGCTATTACCTTTAATAACAGCTCATTTTATGATTAGAAGAGCATTTACATAGTTTTAGGTAAGCTTTGCTATATCCCTTTGAGGTAGGTAATATAAGCATTATTATCTCTATTATATATATACACATATCTTTGAGAAAAAAGGACAAAAATAATATATAAAGTATCATATAACTATTAGTTGTTACTAATCAAAAATATGTTTTATGAGTTGCATTAAATGTAAAAGAAATATGAAAAATATGTCAGAAACAGTGAATAAGGAGCTGGACCAGGAGTCTAAAAAACCTGGACTCAAATCTCACTTCAGAAATTTATTAGTTCTGCAACCTGAGGCAAGGAAAGGAAAAAAGGAAATTAATATTTATTAAACATCTACTCTATAGCAGGCACTATGCTAAGCACTTTACAGTTACTATCTCATTTGATCCTCACCACAATCCTGTAAAGAGGTGCTGTTATTGCCATTTTACAATTGAGGCAGATAGAGGTTAAGTATGACTTGCCTAGGGTTACAAAGCTAGTAAATGTCTGAGACTGGATTTAAATTCCAGTCTTAGCACTCTACCCACTGTACCATTCATTTATTCTGACGCTGAACAATGGATTCTTACCTTTCAATTCTGGCCATTCTACCAGTTTCAAATCCACCTAACTATACTATGACCTGGCCCATATTGTCCACTAGAAGAGCATGAGAGATTTTGTACTGAGCCATTTCCCAAAATCCTGTCTTCTCTAGGAGACTAGGCCAGCAGTTGAGCCTCCAAGCCCACGCAAATCCATGGACTTTGCCCATAAAAGGACCCTATGCTCCAGGACAACTAACAATCTTAAGTGGATTGTAGTGACTCGACTGATCCCAGCCTGTTGATTTGCACCAGCAGAGAAGAGTCAGGTTCTTTGCCCTTGCAGAAGCTGCCCCAGAGAGAAGAGGGTCCTCCAGACCTCTCATTCTCTGCCAAACATCCAGAGGTATAATCTTCCCAAGCCCAGCAAAAGGTAAGCTCCTTGAGAGCAGGTCCTAGTTAATTTTACTTTTTATTATTGATATTGTTGTTTTTATCCATAGCACTTAACACAGTACCTGTCAAGTAGCAGACATTTAATAAATGTTTGTGGGATTGAATGGGAGTATGTGCTGACAAACACTAGCACCCTAAGGCACAGAGCATAACCAATAGCAGGTGCCATCCCAATTCCAACTGTTCCAAGGAACAACAAAGTCAGTCTGGGTACTCCTGACATGTCTCACTTTGCTTGACAGTCCAGATTCCTTTTGCTGTCCATATTTGTTCCCAGCTTGATCTCTATGGTGATTTGCTGAGTCAGAGACAACATAATCCAAAATAATAAATCCCAGGCTCTGGAGACAGATAACCTATATTCAAATTCTGCCTCTGATATTTATTACCTGTTTGACTTTGAAAAAGTAGATTAAATTCCCTGATTTCTGTTTTCCTCATCCATATATAAAACCCAGACATGGGAAACAACTCTCCACCTTAGAGCACCTCACACCTCTGATACAAGACAGACTACCTTGCTCGCTCCAACCTGCCCTCCCATCGAGAAGGTCCAATAGCGTGTTGTTATACTCAAACTCTCTTCGCACTCCTCCCACTCGCTACTTTAGCTTATAAGCCCCCACTGATGAATTTCCATTCAGACATCCACTCACAATTATGACACTTGAGACAAAGAGGGCTAAGTGACTTGACCAAAGTCACAGAGAGAGTAAGTGTCTGAAGTCAGATTTGAATTCAAGAAAATGGGTCTTCCCAAATCCAGGCCCAGTACTCCATCCACTGCACCACCTAGCTGCCCATAGCTTAGGTACTGTCCATAAAAGTCCTTTAATGAACATAGGGTCCTTTATTGAAGAGAAGCTTCCAGAGATATCCTGAATTAGTCCATAAATTCTTGAATAGCTCTTCACTGAGCACATTGGAGACAAAATGTGAAGAAACATGGATGGTATTTACAAGAAACGTAGCCTCTATTCATTTGCCTTCTAACGACTCACTACTTGCTTAATGTGTTTACTGGATATCCTACCATATTGGCTCCCATTTTTGATTCACTCTGATTAGGAAAGACTGTGTATGTGATAAACATCTCTATTAAAAAAACTCCAGGACATTTTTCCAACAAATTCAGGAAGTACCAACAGCTGAAAAATTATTCTCTCCTGTATCCAGAGGCCAAAAACAAGCTTTCAGATCATTGACCAAGAGAAAAAAACATGATAGAGAACAGGGGGCTTTGCTTCCTGACCCATTGAATCAATTTTCTATGCCTACATTATTTGAACATTCAATTGTGCTTCATCCTTATCCTTCCCTCATTGAATATAGAACCCAATTTCTAAATTCATAAACAATAAAAGTAAAATTCCTAGTATGATATCTAGCTTTGGTACCATGGCAGGAAATCACCAACTTATAAACAACTAATTTCCAAAATCTAGACAGGTGCAGCTGTATGGTACAGAGGACAGATCATTCACTTTGCCATCAGAATATTCTGGTTCAAATCCTCCCACAGATAATTATTGCCTATATGAAATTGGGTAAGTAAATTACCTCCCTGGACTTGTTCCCTCAACCAAAAAAATGAGGGAGTTGGGCTAGATAGTTCCTGAAGTTCCTTCCAATTCTAGATCTGTAATCATATCCTCTTGCTCTCAGAACTTCTGTTTGTTCTCACATAAGTGATTCTAGTGAATCAATGCCAGTGAAGACATTTTCTCCCTCTGTTTCTTCCTCACTCTTTCCCATTGCTAGGTGGAGACGCCAGGATGCTTGATATTGTGATTTATAGCTCAATACATTTCCCTTTGAAACAACACTCACCGAATTTGGTTTTGTCTGAAGAGCACATCAGTGATTTTGTACATATAGGAACTCTCAGAGAGAAAATTCTCTCTACTAGTGCTGAGTAGTATCTACTTGACAATTTATAGAATTGCCTAGATATCTAAGAAATTGTTATTTGCTAGAACCATACAGATAGGGTAGGATTGAAACAAGACTTAAACCAAATTATTCTTGACTTTGAGGCCATCTCTTTCTTAAAAAATTCATCTTGTTTTTATTTTATATTTTATTTTAATTTTTATTGAATGAAGATTTATTAGTCTATTGTTGTAGGGAATCCTAGTTTGGGAATTCCCTCCACCAGGGCAAATGAGCAACTGACTTATAGTTATGGAAAGTTGCCCAAGTAATCAAGAAATTGAATTATTTGTTCAGTCATCAAGTTTTAGAAATCAAGACCAGAATTCCATTTACTCTGACATTCAGCCTCTGCTAATAATTCTACTAATGATTAGTAGTAATAATATTGGCAGTATTAGTAATAGTAATAATAGTATTAGTAGTATTAGCATGCTATTACTATTGCTATTAACAGTACTTATAGAGCTAGTTTGATGGTGTGGTGGATAGAGCACCAGCCCTGAAGTCAGGAGGAGCTGAGTTCAAATCTGGTCTCAGATACTTAACACCCTATCTATGTGACCTGGGCAAGTCACTTAACCCCATTGCCTCAAAAAAAAAAAAAAAAACCAGTACTAATACTACATTAATTAGTACTAGTATGACTAATATACTACTGATCACAGTAGTATTGCTATAATAAGGTGGTTAATAGTTATTTATATTCTATAAATAGCATAATAATATTATTATAGAGCAGTTACATGGCACAGTGGAGTCAGGAAGACCTGAGTTGAAATCCAGACTCAGGGACTTACTTGCGGTGTGACCCTGGAAAAATCACTTAACCCTGTTTATCTCAGGTTCCTCAACTGTAAAAATGTCTTAAAGAAGGAAATAGCAAACCACTCCAGTATATTTGCCAAGAAAATCTCAACTCCAAAACAATAACAGTGCTATTACATTAATGGTACAATAATTTTCTTGATAATTATAATAATATTAAATATCATTAATAATCAATACATTATACAACTTTCTAATTGTAATATCCTTCTTCAGTAACTGGTAAGGGGCCATATTTATTACCAGAGGACTTCAGGCAGGAACTGTGCTATTTTTTATGTTTGCCTTTTCATTGCTCAGCACAATTCTTTTCACAAAATAAGAATTTAGTAAATTCTGAATGAATTTATTTATATTCTGAATGAATATATTTATAATAGCAATGTGGTCAACTCTTGATTTTCTACTTTATAGATTATCTACAGTAAATATTTCACTCTGAGCATGTATTTTTCCACCATCCAATACCCACCTCAGTTGGATCTCACTTGGATTGCACTGAGTATGTGCTCAGGAAAGACAAATTAAATTTGATCTTAGCCAAGGCAAAATGTAATTAGAAAGACAAATATATTCCTTCCCCAAATCACATAATGCATTCCAAACTGTACCATGAATTTTTTTGGATGATCTGTTGTTTGGTTTAGAAATTAAATCCAACTTAACAAACACTTCTTAAAAGCCTACTATGTGCCAGATACTTGTCCATATTCCAGTTCTGTCAATACTATGGATAAGCAAAATACAATTGCACTTCAAAAAAAAATGTGCCATCAAAATTCTAGTTACTCTGGATTAAATAGCAAGCTGTGACTCAGTGACAATCTATTGAATTTAAGTAAAATCACAGTATCTCAGAGTTTCAAGGCAAGTTGGAGGCCATTTACTCTACCCCCACCCAAAGCATAAATCCTCTATACAATATCCTCAACAAAGGAACATCTTGTTGCTTCCTAAAGAAGTACAGCAAAAGGAAACCCACTGTTTCCCATAGGTCCATTCTTTTTCAAGACTACTACCTAGAGAGCCATTCCAAGGCAGAAAATAGCTAATTTGGGATATTTTTTTTCAAAAATTGGTGGGAATACTCAAATACTTAATATTTTCCAAGATGCTGTGAAATAGGTAGAATGAATCTCATTTTGCAGATTGACCAAAATTTTTATTGAGCAGTTTGCTTAAAGTCACCTGGTGGGCCTCTTTTCCTGCAGCAATTCAATGAAACAAAAAAAGACTCTGCATTCTCATTCTCTGGGGGGGAAATGTGTTTTAACGTTGTCTTTTAATTTTCTTTAATTTCTTTGCTTCATAGAATAACTACATTCCAGGAGAGCAGGAAAGGTATGTAAATCAAATTTATGCAAATTAAATACATTATTTTCCTACTCACTGGCATCATGTATATTCCCACAGCAAAATAACAGCACCAAAATATAAAATATAAAATTCCAGAATTCAACAAACTTTTAAAATCACACTTTCAAGTGAAAATGAATAGCTTTCAAAACTCAGATCAATGTGTGATCTTGATTTTAAAGTTTCCTCCAACACTGCAGGGAGAGAAGAAGGGAAGAAGGAAGGAAGGAAAGAAGGGAAGGAAGAAAGAAAGGAAAAGGAGGAAAGTAAGGAAGGAGGGAGGGAGGGAAAGGTAGAATGACAGAGGAAGGAAGAGATGGAGGAAGGAAAAAGAAAAATGTTCAGAGCAAGTTGCTTTGAACATTTTTTTTCTCTGAATAGTACCCAAAATACATTGCATTTTTTATTCTCATTCTATATGGCCCTCTGTATTTTTTTCTGAAGTAATGTGTTCAGTCTAAAGAAAGAAAATGATAATGTGGAAAGCATCCAGAATAGTACAACCAAGATGATGAAGAACCTCAGGATAGTATCATATCCTAGATGAAGGAGCTTGGCAAAGGCGTACTGGCAAATGTTTAACAACTAACTTTCAGGGGATATGATATAAAATACATTTTTATCTCTAATCCACAGTATTAGCATTTTTCCATCATTTTCTAAAGTCTAGTCAATGAACAAAACAATAAGTCAAATCCTAATTTGTAGAATTTGCTTATTCCTGAGGTGTAAATGTTTACATGGGAAATTTTAACAATCAGCTCTCTCAAACTGGTTCAATCTACTTCTAGCACACTCCTGGAACTGATTATGTTTAGCCTGGAAAAGAGAATAGTAAGGGATTTTAATAGTTTTCTTCATGTTCTTGAAGAATTGTTATTTCACAGAAGGATTAAATTTGTTCTGCTTAGCCACAAAGAACAGCAGAAGGAAAGACCAATGGAGAATGACAGATTTAGGTTTGATGTAAGACAGAAACTCAATAATCATAATGGCTATTTAAAAGTTGAAGGGAACTCCTTAGGAGGTAGTGGAGTTCACGTTTGAGGTCTTCTAACAAAGGTTGGATGGTTATTTGTTAAATATTTGGTAGATTAGAAGAAACTCTCATTCAAGTTAGGGATGGACTAGATTACTTCTGAGATCCCTTCTGACTCAGATTCTGTGACTCTGAAATCTTCAATACTATAACTTCTGAGGAAACATTTTCAACATGCTTGCATAGGGCAGCACATCCCCTTATTACTTGAAAATCAAGTTTATTCTCCCCAGTCTGCATCGTCCCCTCACCCTCAATTCCAGCATCCCCATTACAGCTCTTCTCCCTGATTTAGGCACAGCCTTCTCCACGGCACATCTCTACATAAGCCAACTCTTCACATTCAGAATTGGAAACTGCCTAGGCTACCCCAATGGAGCAAAGTCACTTTGCCAACAAATCAGAGTGCTACAATTTTCTATTTGCTAGCAATTCAGGGATGGCTGGTCTCCATAGTACAACTGTCATGAAACTGGGACTTAACACCTCAGAGTACACAGAGTATTGGCTAAACAATTTTTCATGATTTTCTATATCAGTGTCAATACTTTTTTTCAATTTTTTCTCTACCCCTAATTTAATTTTTTTTTAAATTTTGAGCTCTTCCAGATATTCCTTTTGGTGCCTAAAATCAATTCACATTTTTCTTTAAGTCTTTGGGTACAGCAATTTTGACTCAATTGTCTTCTGAATTTGTGTTTTGATCTTACTTTTTCACCATAATAACTCTGTATAGTCAAGTTCTTTATCCTGTTGTTTGCCCCCCCCTTTTCCAGCCCATTTTTTGGTCTTTTGACTTTATATTAAAAGTTTGGCTGCACTCTGAGGTTGGAAGTGGCACTGTCCCATATTTTGGATTTTTTGTGCAGTTGTTTTCAGAGCTAATTCAGAGGGATTATAAGTTTTCAGTCCTTCCAAGGTGGTATGATTTTAAGAAGAGGTGTGTATACTATTCTCCTAGCCTATGCTGTGATCTAGGAGTGACTACAAGCACTCTTTTTAGCTATGGATCTGTGACAAGGATTCCTGCTTCCTCGTGGCCTCAAGTTCTGGTGTGTTATTGCTCCTTTTCACCCAGGAACTGTGATGGAGGATTTCGACCCAGATCAGAATATGGACAATGCAATGGAATCCTGCACCCAATGCTACCAAAGGAGCCCTGTAATCCCCTTCTTACCAGTTTTTCCCCCCTTATCAGCTGGGGACTGAGAACACTGGGATCTACCACTTCTGTAGCTGATTCACTCACCCATCCACCCCTGCCTCCAGTTCTTGCTGCTGATTTGCTAATGCAGCCTGCAGTGGGTTATACTCCATTCTTCTCCTTATGCAACAGAATTTTCCTACTGACCTTCTAATGAGTCTTGGCTGGGAAAATTGTTTCACCCCATCCTTTTGTGGGTTCTGCTGATCCAGAATTCACTTTAAGGTATTCCTTAAAGTTGTTTGGAGGGGTTTTGGAAGAGTTCAGGCAAATCACTGTTTATTCTCCACCATCTTTGCTTCTGCCCTCCCTAAGAGTGCATATTAAAGCATGATTTTTTTTTATCCTGATTGTTGTTTTTTCCCCCAGAATATGATTGATGAAGAAATGTTTTACATGATTTCATATTTGCAATGGGTTTTATAGTTCTTGTCTTTTCAATGGGATGAGGGTAATGAAATAATCTGAAACTGATAAAATTGAATGAAAAATAAAACTTTTTGGACAGAATACAAGATTTTAATTTTTGTTAGCATAAAATATAATTGTATGGAACATATCTGAACTGTGCGGCAGAAACTGCTGGTCTAAAAAAAATCAAAAGATGACCCTAAGGGATGATGAAATACAAAGAATATGCTGTTATGGCACCCTCATCAAATTTATGTCCAGTGCCTTGTATACAGTAAGCACTTCAGGAAACATCAGTTAAATTGTACTGAATTGACCAGTAAAGATAGAATTGAGCCTTGAAATGGGTGCAACTTTGAATTTTGACTTCAGCAATTCTGAAGTGTTTTTTTCCTATGGAATTGCTCTTTAGCAGAATGGCATAATACATTACTTGTGGCAATTGCTTTCACAATAATATCCAGCTTTGGAAGAAAATATCATGAATGCAAGAACTGGGGTGTATTCTCTTATTCTAATTTGAGCTGAGAAGCTGGGGAGGCTGATTGCCTCACCCAGCAGGGCAGCAAGAACAAAAGCCCAGACCAAACAAGAAGAAAGGAAAAGAGGAACAAAGTGGAATACCAAGAAACACAAGCAAATCTATTCAAATCAGTTTGACCAACATTTACTAGACAGACACTGAGCACAGAGCATAGTGCTGGATACTAGAGAAATGGGATGTTTCCTTTTCAATTAGTCAATCAACAAGCACTTATTTAACACATTTTGTAAATCAAGCACTGTATTAAGTGCTGTGGATACAAAACAAAACAAAAAAAGACAAAATTATCTCACTCCTCAAGGAACTCCCAGGAGAGAGTATTTAAACAATAATGGATGTACAATATATGTACAAAGGTGTTCTCACAGAATGAGAATGCAGGGCCGGTAAATGGCAGTAGTTAACTAAGTAGTTCAAGAAATCTGAAAGAAAAAAAGGGAAGAGAAGTTGTATGAGAAAAACTTCCTGCAAAACATAGCATTTGATCTAAAGCTTAAAGAAAGCCAAAAGACCAAGAAGAAGATATGAGGGAGAGTATTCTAAAAAGAGGAGACAGAGAATGAAAAATCACTGAATTGAGAGAAATATATTGTCATGCAAGGAATGGTGAATAGATTAGTGTAACTGGGATGTAGAGTGTGTGGAGGGTTTGAAAGTATGACACTGGAAAAATAGGAATAGGTCAGTTCTTTGAACTATTTTAAGTACTATGGAAAAATAAGGAACTACTGACATTTATTGAATAAGAGAAGAGGGATGGTGTGACATGATCAGACTTACACCTTAGGAAAATCTTCTTTGGCAACTGAGTGGGGAGAGACAATATATACAGATCAATTAGAAAGGAAATGAAGATTTTACTAGAGTAAGTCTTTTCTTATCATTACCCATGGAGAGAGAGAATCCAAGAGATTCTGTGAATATAGAAATATGATTGTGCTATGAAGTGAGCACAACTGAGGAATCAAGTAAGACCCTAAGGTTGCAAGTATTAGAAACCAGAAAGTTAATATTTCCCCTGAAAATAATAAAGAAGTTTAGAAAAGGATAGGATTTATAGGGAAAAGATAGATTTTTGTCTTGAAGACATTGAGTTTGAAATTTCTGCAAGACAAATAACTAGAAATGCAAAGGTTAATTGATGATTTAGGACAGGTACTTAGGAGAGAGATTAGCATTGGATATATATATAGATATATATAGAGAGATATAGATATAGATATTATATATAGATATAGATATATATGATATATATATATCTATAGATATAGATATATATATATAAATCTGGTAATTATTTTCAGAAAATGATCATCAAACCCATGGAAGTTGATGAGGTCATCAAGAGAAAGTATAGGGAGAAGAGAATCCAGGACAGAACCTTGAGGAATTTCCACAAATAGTGAACATGATTTTTGAAAATAGATTCTGCAAATGAGATTGAGAATGCGTAGCCAAAAGGGTTGGAGGCAAACCAGGAAAAGACAGTATCACCAAAATGTAAATTAGAGAATATTTGAGAGGAAAGGAATAGTATAAAGCATGAAGAGTTCAATAATGATGAAGACTGAAAAGATGCTACTAAACTTGACAATTAAGAGAATACTGGTAACTTTGCAGAGGGAATTTCAATTGATTAATGAGGTCAGATGAGCTTACAATTTAAAAAAGAAAAGAGATATCTGACATATCTAGAATATTGTATTCAACACTGGACACAATTTATTTTTTTTTCTCTTGCCTTTTGACTTTTATTAGATTTTACCCCCTTGCATGATGTTTTTTCCAAAGTTCTTTTTTTTTTAATTTTTATTTAATAATTACTTTATATTGACAGAATCCATGCCAGGGTAATTTTTTTTACAACATTATCCCTTGCACTCGTTTCTGTTCCGATTTTTTTCCCCTCCCTCCCTTCACCCCCTCCCCTAGATGGCAAGCAGTCCTTTATATGTTGGATATGTTGCAGTATATCCTAGATACAATATATGTTTGCAGAACCGAACAGTTCTCTTGTTGCATAAGGAGAATTGGATTCAGAAGGTATAAATAACCCGGGAAGAAAAACAAAAATGCAGATAGTTCACATTCGTTTCCCAGTGTTCTTTCTTTGGGTGTAGCTGCTTTTGTCCATCATTTATCAATTGAAACTCAATTAGGTCTCTTTGTCAAAGAAATCCACTTCCATCAAAATATGTCCTCATACAATATCGTTGTCGAAGTGTATAATGATCTCCTGGTTCTGCTCATTTCACTTAGCATCAGTTCATGTCTCGCCAGTCCTCTCTGTATTCATCCTGCTGGTCATTCCTTACAGAACAATAATATTCCATAACATTCATATACCACAATTTATCCAGCCATTCTCCAATTGATGGGCATCCATTCATTTTCCAGTTTCTAGCCACTACAAATAGGGCTGCTATAAACATTTTGGCACATACAGGTCCCTTTCCCTTCTTTAGTATTTCTTTGGGATATAAGCCCAATAGAAATACTGCTGGATCAAAGGGTATGCACAACTTGATAATTTTTTGGGCATAATTCCAGATTGCTCTCCAGAATGGTTGGATTCGTTCACAACTCCACCAACAATGCATTAGTGCACTGGACACAATTTAGAAAGGACATCAACCAATGAAATAGAAGAGAGTGACTCTATTGGTAAAATTTTCACTGGATACCTTTTCACGTGAGAATCATTTGAAGAAAACACACGTGTTTAGACTGAAAAGAAAAGAGTATGTGAGGACAGCATCACTATCAAGTTTTTGAAGACCTAACACATAAATGAAAAACTAGATTTATTCTTCTTGGTCTCAGAAGACAGTCCTGGAAGAAATTGGTGAAAGTTGCGAAGTGGAACACTTTAGTTCAATAGAAGAAAAACTTCCTAACAAGTAAAATTACGCAAAAAAAACAAGCCATCTCAGGAAGTAATGTCTTATCACTCTTTGGAAGACCTCATGTAAAAGTTAGTTGTTATAAATGCCAATGAGGAATATTTTGAATAAGCTTTTTATTCAAGTTCATACTGAAGAACACCAACCTAAATAAGAGCAAGTAATTACAAATTGGAGTATGTACAAATACCTATGATATAAGAACAAGATGAGAAAAATGCAACTATCCAGATATATAAAGAAAGAAGGGACTATGAAGGAGAAATCACTTTCACTGAATGAGTCAAAAGAAATTTAGTGGAGGAAATGCTGTGAGCAAAGACATAGGGACAGAAGAAAACAAGATAAGAATAAGAATAAGAGAATACTACAGTTTGGCTGAAATGTAGAGAACATGAAGGAATGATAGAAAGTAAGTTTAGAAATTTAAATTGGAAACAGATCATGGAGGACTTTAAATAGTCGAATCAGGAGTTTCTCCTCTTTGGTAAATAGAAGGGGAATCACTATAGATTTTTTGAATTGAGGAATGTTATAGTAATGAAAAATTTACTCAAGAAAGATATTATAGCCCCCTCTCAAGAGTACCTTACCAACTTGGTGCTAACAGGTTTGCAAGTTGAGTTTCCAGAGAAGTGACTACTCCCAGTTACTCCATTTATCCACAGTCCTAAAACTATAACTCTGCAGACCCTATCAGTAGTTTACCTTTAATAATCAGCTATAGAGAAAAAATGATTTTTTGAATCCAGCAAATGTGCTAGGTAAAGTTTCTTGTGCACCTCATCAGAAAAATATTAACTTTTCCAGAGGAAGAAAAATCTCCTATGGCTAAAGCAATTCCTTTTTTTAAAAAACATGATTTTCCCTTTTTGTTCAAAAAATGTACTTTTATCAAGTGCATTCTGGAACATGATTAGAAGAAAAGTGAACCTGTTAAAAAAAGCTTTTACAACTTTCCTTTTCATCATCTTATTACAGAGAATAAAATCAGTCCTTATTACATACCAAACTGAAAGCAGTTCTTGCCTCCTGAGTTTGATAGCTTTCAGTCCCTTGTGTTGTTATAAACAATGATACAGCATGTTATTCATGAAAGAAAATTACTTTCCCAAAGAAAATACTAAAGCAGCTTCTCAACGGTGAAACTTTAGGTTTATGAAGGTCAGTTTGCCGAGGGCAAAGTCATGAGGCAATCTTCTCAAGCATCTGTAGGGCAATACATCACAGGAGTGTCCAGGCTCTGCATAAAAAGCAGTGTGAAGGCTTATGTGTTGGAGGAAGATCATCTAATCAAATCCCCATTGGCAAAACAAAACAAATAGAGGAAGTTACTGAAGTCTGCTCAAAGCCCACCCATTGAAAGACTTCTGTGAATCCCCAGAAAAAGGTCATGACCCTGTAACCAATGAAAAAGGAGAGAGGAAGTAGTGGTTTCCATTTTAGAAAATCAGACAAAATTGAAATGCATACATTACAAATTCATGAGAACAAGCAGTTGAATTCATTTCATCACCAATTTTTAATTTTCTAATATATATACATATATATATAATTATACTAATGAATAAGACTATTTAATCATAGAGAATTTAAGTATGATCTTTGCCATTCAAAATTCACAGCTAGTAATAATAATATCATATAAATTGTTTTTAATAAAATAGTAATAGCTTATATTTAAAGGACTGCTTTTAAAGATTTACAAAGGTTTTTACATGCATTTTTCCTTTGAATTTCATAATGACTCTCTGAGATAGACATGATTATTATATCCACTTCATATAGGAGGAAACTGAATATCAGAGAAGTAAAATAACTTGCCTGGGATCACATATCTTCTGAATTTAAAAGATTGGATGAGAAGATCATAACCCAAGTATCTCCTGCCTCTAAATATAGGATTCTTTCCAGTAGATTGTAAATTGGATAAAAGTCATAATTGTACTTTTGGTGAATTAGATTGAGTAAGCTAAAAATGTTATAATTTAATCTTGCATCAATAAAATTTATCTTAAAATAGTATAAAATGAGGATTTATAGATATCCTAAAGATGTGTACATTAAAAAAAACTATACTCAAACTATCTGAGAAGTTATATATTCAAATGGGTTTTCTCCACTGTAAAATAATAACCTTGAGAGATGACAGACACATTTATTATCACGGCCCAAAATATTTTAAGAACTCCTTTAAAATCACTGCCCATGGTCCTTAAGTGGTACCTCAGACCTACATTCTCTGATATGAATCTGCTCATAATAGTCTAGAGACAATTCTCTTTGTTATCCATACCACTCTTTCCTGATCATCTGAAGGCCACTGACCATTCCCTCATCTCCCTCTTTCCAACCACAGTCATAGACCAATAGGACCCCACCAAGAATCTGTGCTCTTTCAAGGACACCTGTACCTAAATGCAGAAACAAGAGACACTAAGTATTAATGATGCAAGGACAGAGTTATATCCAATGTACATTGGAAATTACAAGAACAGAGTTTCTCAGGACCCCATGAGTTTTCCTGAAAGAATCAATCTTTAATTCCTCTCATACATACAATATGTTTTACTGGAAAGAGGAATGGATTTGAAATCAGAGGACATAAGTTTGTATCTTGATTCCACTACTAAATTACCTACAGGTAAATGGCTACATTGCTTCCTTATAACAAAACTAAGAAGCTAGATCATATGATATTAAAGATAAATTCTCATTCAAATCCCATGATCCACATCAGAATCACCAGGCTCAGGAAATCTTATGTGCTGACTTATCATCTGGATGCTTTCAGAAGGCTGATGATGATGAAAACAGGTAAAGTTTAGATGTGGCTACAGCTTCATTAAATGAAAAGTCTATGACTTTCTCATGCAGTCTAATGAGAACAAAATATGAATATGCAACAATTTCTCTCTGATTTTGCAAAAATGTCATACAAATATAGTTCTGAGTCTTATAGGTGTTTAACAATTGGTGCTCTCTACATATGTGTGTGTATTCAAAAACTTTTAAGCTTAATTATATATGCTAATATAATAATTATATTGCTAGTACATCATTAGCATTTCTCCATCACTTTCTTAAGTTTATATTATCAATGAAAGAATCATTCAAGCACTGATTGGACAAGCATTGGACAATTTCTTAGGTGCATATGCTTACAATGAAAATTAAACAAGAAGCTTTCATGAGTCAGTTTGATCTAGTTCCAATGCAACATTATGTAGCTGTCACCATTTATCAGCAAGTTCACAAATAAGAAGTGTGATTTTTCCATCTAAAAGAAGGTATTGAAAGTTCAGACATAAAAATTTCAAGGGACAGTAGCCTAGCTCTCAATGAGGAGCAAAAAAGACAGAGCAAATATACCAGTATTAAATGTACTCCTTTGAATTGAATATAAGCATGAATGGATGCATCTTTGTCTGGCTTACATAAATAGTAATGTGCCTTCACAAAATTTTTTTGTTTCTTTAAATGTACCTGTTTTCTACACTGTGGGACATGGTGAAGTTATTCCCTCTCCACTTTCTCCTGATTTAAAACTACCTGACAACTAAAGTTTCCTTCTCTCTCTCTCTTTAACTCTTTCTCTCTTTTTTCTTTCTCTCTTTTACTCTCTCTCTTTCTGTCTCTGCCTTTCTCTGCTTCTCATTCTATCTCCCTCTCTGTTGTCTCTTTCTTTCTCTTTCCCTCTCTGTCTCTCTTTGTCTCTGATTTTCTGTCTGTCTGTGTGTGTCTTTTCCTCTGTCTCTCTCTCTTTATCTGTTTCTCTCTTTCTTGATCTCGCTATCTGTGTATGTACCAAAAAAAATTTTTTTTGAGATTAATTGCCTTAGAGCTATATGAAGCTCTCACAATGATTGCATTAAGAGAGATTTCAATGAGGGGAAGTGATTTATCCAGGGTTTCACAACTTGCAAGTAGCAGACAGAATTTGAACCTCACCCTCCTAACTCTAATCAAATCCTCTCACCAACACACCAAGCTGCCTTACACCAGAACAAAGAGAGAAATAAATTAACAAACCCTTATTCATCATCCAAATCAACTTAATAAAATTTAAGAGTGTCATTGTGCTTACCCATTGTCTCATCTGCACCTCCCTGCTAGCTCTGCTCAATAACTTAGAACATATTCTAACTGATTGAATGGAAAGTTATATTTAATTGGCAAATCAATGAGCAGGAATAGGGCACCAAGGTCACACAGACTGTATCAACCTGACCAATCTAACTCACTTGCCCTTTCCATGGGTTCTTCATCATCATATCAAACTTGCCAATTCTTCAGCAGTCTTAATTACAGACACAGCCATTTGTCTTCAAGTATCACACACAACAGTGAAATCCATGCATCGATAAATGCAGCTCAAAAGCTGTTTTCCACACTGCTGAAGAGTTAATTGCTTCTTACTAAAGCAAATGTGACCATTTCTTTTCTATTTTTTTCACTTGAGGGAAGTTGTTCAAGGTTGTCCATATGACCTATTCATGAAACCAGAGGAAAGGAAACATGCTCCCCAAAAATCTCCCTTAAAAACCAAGTATCCATGCCTAAAGTAAAAAGCAAAAAAATCTACTTTTACTTTAATTCTGCTCACATTGTGTGGCAACCAGATAAATCACTTTACTTCTATTTGCTATTGGCAATGGAAGCCTATCCTTTTTGTGACAATCATTAAAATTTATAAAGAAAATATTGCAGACATCATATAAGTATGCAAGCAACAATATTTTGGCTACTTCTCCTTGCTAGACCAGGTAAAACTAAAATCATCATTATCATCTTCTTCAATTTTTCATAGACATTAAGCTAGAAGAAAATTCAGAGGTCATGTGACCCAATCCACCCATTCTGATGAAGATGAAGAAACTGAAGTAACTTGCATAAGTAGGAGGAATGAAAAAAGCATTAAATATGTGCCAGGTACTGTGCTAAGTGCTTTATCAATATTATCTCACTTAAGACTCACAACAACCCAGTGAATAAAGTGTTTTGATTTCCATTTCACAATTGAGGAAACTGAGACAGATAGAGGTTAAGTAACTTATCCACAGTCTCAAAGCTAGTGTAAGTTTGAGGTTAGACTTGAACTCATGCCTTCCTTACTCCAGCCCCAGTACTCTATCCATCCTAGCTATCTCTAAGGTACTCGGGTAGTGAGAAGTCAAAGCAAGATGCTCTGCCACCAAATCCAGTCACTCTTTGGCGTATCACACTGCTTTCCTCACAATAACCTAACTACTCTAGTACTTCATTGGGTTCTTTCAGTTTATGTAAACCTAGACAGGTCCAAAAGGGCTCATCAATTGGCGGTTGCCCATCAGGAATAGAAACTATCTCTTCATTGTTGGCTTAGATCATAAGGAAATGGCACAGGACATAGAGAACATGTTGTTGAGTCATGTTTGACTCTTTATGACACCATTTGGAGTTTTCTTGGCAAACATAATAAAGTATCTTGCCATTTCCTTCTCCAGATTATTTTTCCAATAAGAAACTGAGGCAAATAAGGTTAAGTGACTTGCCCAGGGTCACACAGTTAGTAAGTTTCTAAAGCTGGATTTGAACTCAGGTCTTCCTGATTCTAGGTCCAGTACTCTAACCACTGTGCCACCTAGCTGCCCTTAGAGGACCTTAGAAATCATCTAATTTAATCCTCTCAATTTACAGATAAGGAAATAAGTACAGAGAGATTAAGTGATTTGAATGCTCACACACTTGATGTATAGAATAAACTGAATTTGAATCTGACTTTAGGCACCAGCTGCATGACCATACACAGATCACTTAATATCTGTGAGCCTCAGTTTCATCATTTGTAAGATGGAGATAATTAATAGTGTCTACATCTCAGAGTTGTGAAAATCAAACAAGATAAGGTATGTAAAATGCTTTATAAATTTTAAAGAATATATAAATGTGAATGATTATTTAATAGAAGCTGTGGTTCAAACTCAAGTCCTCCAACTTCAAATCCAATGCACTTACTACTACACTGCACTTGCTCTCTAACTAGAACTTAACCTATATGAAAAGAGGTAAAAGGAAATAATCAACTTCAAATAAAAGGTATAGTGCTGGTTAACTGTGTATCTAAGAAGAGTGAACCAATTAGCCTAGAAATATCAAAATATGATGATCACAATTGTTATTTTCATTTGATTATTGCATAATTTGTGAGTAAATAGTGTTTCAAAAGTCCATTTGATAGTTTATTGTTTGGAACTTTGAACAAAAGTGAACAAGGTGGATAGAGCTCTGATCCTGGAGTAAGGAATTCCAGAGTCCAAATCTAGCCTCAAATAATTATTAATTTAGTGGCTCTGGACAAGTCATTTAACCTCTGTTTTCCTCAATTTCTTCATATGTATGATAGCGATAATAAGAGTACCTACCTAAATCTAAAATTTGTTGTGAAGATCAAATGAGATAATATTTCTAAAGTTCTTCATAAATCTTAAAATGCTATACAAATTCTAGCTATTATTATAACAAGAATGGTAAGATGTATGGAAACCATTCTTACAAAAGGTAGTTAAAGGGATGAGGGCATAAAACGTGGACAAGAAGAGATAGAGGGGATATGATAGCTGCCTTCAAATAGCTGAAGACCACCATAAGGTAGAGAGGTGAGATGAGGTTTTGTTAAAATCTAATTTCCCACCAAATTAGCAACTTTTCTGTAGTGGATTACTGTGAAGGATTATCTTGTTTTCCCATTCCAGGGCAGCCCCAGCTGTGCTTCATTTCACCTCTTCCTATTTGGCTATATCCTCCACAGCCTCCTTTCCAACTCTCATGTGTCCTCTTCCTCCTTCCAACTTTTGTTCTAAAGCTATGAACCACAATCAAATCAACCCTGACATTGTTCTGGATAGTGTGTGTCAAAATGGTTCCACTCACTATCCTAGTAAGTTTGCAAACCAAATGTCCCTCACTGGCTGCCACTCACCTAAATTTGTTGTTTTCCTAATTGAAATGTAAACTTTTTGAAGCCATGGACTGTCTTTGCTTTTGTATTTGTATGTCTGGCCCCTAAAAGGTCTAGATCTTGGCATTCATAAAGCTCTTAATAAATGTTTTTTTTTTCATTCATTCATGAACAATTATGAAGAACTTCTATTTAATCCCTATTCTCAGAAGAACAAGCTACACTAAAAGTTTTTTATGATTTCCCTTTCTGACCAATAATCTTAAAAGTCTAATATTTAACACAAATATGTATCTCCCTAAGAAAAAATGTAATAGTAGATATAGTATGCTAGACTAGAGATCAAGAAGATCCTTCTGATGATAATCATGCAACCATAACTACCTAAGTCCCATGTCTTCAGAGACCTCCCAGTCTAAGAAAAGAGATAACATGCAAATGACTTTATAATAATAATAATAATAAAACAATAATAGCATTTTACAGACAGCATGACAGCATTTCAAGATTTACCAAGTGTTTTATGAATATTATCTCATTTTATACCAAACAAGATACATATGGCTAAATTAAAGATCAACTCTGAGAGAAGTTACTAAGATTAAGTAAGGAGGACTGGGAAAGACAGGAAAGGAAATAAACCAAGAGACATAACTGATTTACCCGAGGGAACAAAATGATAGAGTGAAAATTCAAACTCAGGTTCTCTGATGAAAATCCTGCATTCATTTTACTGTTTGCTGCCTTTCATACTGCCTCTCAGATACATGTCACTATTTAAATTCTCCAAGTTATAAGAAGTTCTACCTATCTTCTATTTCCATCATAATTTTCATGCCAAGCTTCTTGTGATTAATTATTTTCATACAAGGAGCAGTTATCTGAATTGCTCTAACACCTCAAGCATCTCCTGAAAATTATCTCTCCCTTGAATTGCTAAACCACATGTAATCAAATCCCACTCTCATAAATATTTGATTTTACAGAAAACAATTGCTATCCCTCTTGGTTAACAGCGTTTCTTCCAACTTATCTTTAGCTTCCTTCATTATTTGTTAACATGTAGGGATTCCAGTCCTCTCTTCTTTCTGTTATCACATCAGTATTGTATTTTATGAACTGACATCTAGGTATCTATTTCCTGACATCTGAAAGAATCTTAACTTGGTAAACAACTCTCCTGGATTCATTAAAAGTTTTGTACTCATAACAATTCTGGAAAAACTTTATCCATTGTTCCAACACATTTGGAGTTTTGTGAAAGTGTCATTTTAGTGCAGCTGTTTCTATATCTATGCAAGGAAAATTAAAATCATCTAATATCCCCAGAGTTTTGCTAAGAGGGGAGTTTTCCCAAGGTTTCCGTATATCTCCTTCATAAGAAATGAGAATAAAATATCCTGGAAGAAAGAGATGAGCCAGGCAGTCTCACAGGCTTGCAATACTATTCCTAGTATGGACAATTCACTGAGTCTTGTCCACAGAATTCTGTTCTTTGCTTTTTTTCACCGAAAAAAATTATATTAATGAGAACAGAATATGAATGACATAGAGGTAAGATACTTGACAATGGGAAAAGGAGAAAGGGAAAAAATTCTATCATTAAGAAACTAAGAAGTTGGGTTCTAAAACTCAAGTACAACCATGTCACACCTTCACTGGTAAACTTCAGAGGCTTCTTAATATCTCTGGGATCAAATATAAAATCCTCTGCTATATCCAGTCCTTCACAACTTGGTTTCATCTTACTTGTCCATTCTTTATGAATTTTCCAATCCTCTACACATTCTATGATACAGCCATATTGGCCTACCTGCTGCTCCTCAAACATGAAACTCCAGCTCCCATCAGATTCTCTATCAGCTAGCTCAGTACCTAGAATGCTGAATCTCTTTACTTCTCCCTCCCACTTTCCTTGACTTCTCTGAAAACTCAAGTCAAATCCCACCTTTCATAGGTTTTTTTCCCCATCCCCTCTACCTACTGTCCCCCTACCACCACCAAATGACTTCACTTCAGATGATCTTCCATTAACACTTTCTTTTATACATATGTTTTTACATGCTTAGTTTATTGTATGATATCTTCTCCCGTTCTATTTCTTATACAACATAGCTATATAAGACATCTCCCCATCTTGGACACTCACCTCTGGGATACTTTCTAGTTCACACACACACACACACACACACTGGGAAGAGAAAGCTGCTTTAAGAGATAGTAAGTTCCCCATCATTAGAGGTCTTCAGTTAGAGGATGATAAAGAAAAAATGCTGGACACAAATATAAAGGAAAAGGTAGCCTTCAAGAAGCTTATAATGTAATGGGAGAAACAACATTTATTAAGGCAGTTGAATGGCCACTTTTCATAGACTATAGAAATATCAGTGATTAATTAAAGATTTGATTAGATGTCCTTCCACTTTTGAGATTCTATATGATCCTATATATAATAATATTCCAAGTACATTGTAAATACAGCAGAATACAACAGAATTATAATCATTTTCATTTTCAAAATTAGACTTTTATTTGTTCAAACAATCATTTCATTAGTTTACTTCATTGCTCTGCCTAACTCTATTCTATAGACATGATTATTGTCGCCACCAGAACCAAAACTTCTCTGAGGAACTCAAGATCTGACAAAAAAAAAAAAAGGCAGACCTAGTCAGAATAAGACACTGTATCAAGGGTTCTTTATCTTGTTTGTGTCATGGACCCCTCTAGTAGTTTGGTATCAGACCCTTCACACAATAATGTTTTCAAATATTTAAAATAAAATTCATAGGATTACCAGAGATCAAAATTATGCTGAAATAATAATTATTCAATATTTTTAAATGAACTATGTTCATAAACCTCAAATTAAGAATCTTTGCACAAAATAATTAGATAGAGAAACTGGCCATGACTCTCTTCAATTCTGCTTTCCCTTTGACCATTATAAAAATTAGTGTTCTGGGGAGAATTTTAAAGTTGTTTTTAAATAGAATGACCAAATTTGACCATATCCAAAAGTTTCCATTTGATCTTGTTTGTACTGGGGCCATTTAGACCTAGATTGCAAACCCTAACAGTCTTGAGGATGAGACTGAAAATTGGCAGAACCAGCCTTAGAAATATAGATAAACAGGTAAAATCAAAACTACAAGTTAATGGATTAAAATAAGATTGAGGGATCTATTGAATGTAAGAGTTACAAGAAATCTTAAAACATAGACTTCAGGAATGAGAAAAGACCTTCAAATAATGTATGTTATAGAAAATAGAACATGAAATAATCCAATCCCCCTCATTTTAGAGATGAAGAAACCCAAAGGGATTCAAGTACTTCCGCAGAGTCACTCAGCAAATGAGTCCCATTGCAGTACTGTCATTCCATGTAGCCACATCCTTAAAGGCACATCGACATGCAGACCAAGTAGGTTTCTATTGATTAAACTTCCTACATGAAAGAAATTGAAAAGAATGACAGAAATAATTACTGTCAAGTTGGCCTAGAATTTATGCTTATCAACTACCATTTCATGCACTTCTTTGTCCAGACTACAGAACCAGAACATAAATATTAGCCTTAACTTGAAAATAAATCCACTCTATCTGAACTAAAAAGAAAGACACAGAACCCAGCCAAATATACAAAAATAAATCGCTTAAGTGTCAGCAGTCATTTGTTGACTACAGCCTACTGAGCTAGCCAATCTCCAAAAATAACTCAAGATGTCCTTGAATTTAAAAAAAATAAAACTCTCTGCTTGAAATATTGCTACATATTCTATCGGAGCAAAAGTAAAATACATTTATGGTACTGTATAATCTGACTCCCTTGGAGCTTCTGAAATAAACTATGAGAATACCAATTTCTTAGGACCAGGAGGTGAAGGCAGATGTAGTCTTGAATACCCTGTGGCTATGCAGTGGGACACCATTTCAAGGGCAGGTCTTTTCAGATTTTCCTAAGCAAATATAATGACTGACAATGTTGTTGTATTGTTTGCAGTGTGGAATCACAGAATACAGTTTCCTAATTTACAAAACTAGAGGTTGAACAACACGATTACTAGTCCTCTTTCCATCTCTAGCATTCTATATACTAAGAATTCCCTCCAGCTCTAACATTTTACATTCCATGTTCTTACATTCTACATTTTCAAGTTCCTTTCAGTTCCATTCTCCTGAGCTCTGTGCTCTGACGTCTTTTGCAGTGCCAATGCTGAATGGTTCTATGATAATTAATTCAGATGGTTTTTTTAATTAATTTAGCCAAATAATTCACATAAGTATAGGCCCACATAGGAACATCAAACTAGTAAAAGAAAAAAATATCCAATTTGTTTCAAATGACTAACCAGTTTTTGATAATAGAATAATCTACAATAAACCTGAGATTATCTCTTGGAAGAAAACATTAGTGTAAAAGAGGTTAGATAACAATGTGGGGAAACCATTAGCCCTGTAGTCACTGGACCTGAATTCTAATCCTATGTCTAATATTAATAATTTATTTGACTCTGGGCAGGTGACTAATTCTCCCCAGAACCTTAGTTCTCTCATCTGTGAAAGGCAATTGGTAGCCTCTGAGGTCCTTCTACCTCTAGACCTATTATTCTATGATTAAATTGCTTACAATCCTCTTGCTATTAATTCTTCTCCTCATCTCTGCCTGCTGCTTTCTCTGATTTCCTTCAAGTCCCAACTAAAATTTCATCTTCTGCAGGAAGTCTGCCCAATCCCTCATAATTCTGGTTCCTTTCTTCTTTTAATTACTTCCTATTTATCTTTTGTATAGCTTGTTTGTATGTATTTGCAGTTGCTTATTGTCTCCCCCATTAGGCTATGAGAGTAGAAACTGTCTTTTGCCTCTTTTTTGTATTCCCAGTGTTTAATACTATGCCTGACACATGATCGTCATTTAATGGATGTTTTGCTGAATGAATGAATAATATTCTGAAAACTGGAGGCAGAAAAGTTTCCTTCCTCCTATTCTCTTCCTTCAAATAATGGAATTGCCATCAAATTTACACTGCTCCAGCTTAGTATAGGGTGATCCTGTGTAACATGGCTAGTATAAATCTGTCACCTCTGCCCAACTAGTATTGGCTAAGGAGGGGTTAACTATCAAGGTGCCAGACAATAGGAGATCATTATATACAAGGAAGGGGGTATGGACCAAGAGCAGAAAGAAACCATGTGGTGGTTAAATTCTGAGCCAACAATCAAACAAAAGAGACAGAGACAGAAAGAAAGAGAAAGAGAAATGGACAGAGGCAGAGAGAGAGAGACAGAGAGAAGAGAAGGAAGAGGAAGAGAAGTAGGAGGAGGAAGGGAAGGAAAGAAGAAGAAGAAGAAGAAGAAGAAGAAGAAGAAGAAGAAGAAGAAGAAGAAGAAGAAGAAGAAGAAGAAGAAGAAGAAGAAGAAGAAGAAGAAGAAGAAGAAGAAGAAGAAGAAGAAGAAGAAGAGAAGGAGGAGGAGGAGGAGGAGGAGGAGGAGGAGAGAGAATCCCAGCAAGATGACCCTAACAACTGAATGATAATATGCTATATTTCATGCAAATCTTGTATCCTTCTGACTTTGTCTTACTACTATTGTGTCTTGACACATCTATTCTTACAGGGGCAAATCTTTGAGAATTCAGGATTCATATAAAATAAAACATCCAGATAATTCACAGCCAATGAAAATACTATCTCAATGATGATAGGAACCATCCCAATAGAAAAGTATGCTTGAACTGAAGGCTTCTTCCAATGCCAGGTACAGCTATAATCCTGGGTTCACAAAGGCTAAGGCCAGTAAAATGCATTATTCAATATTCAAAAAATAATTAAGTGCCTATTTAATAGAGGCAATGAGACATAATGGACAAAAAGCTGGCCTCAGAATCAAGAAAACATGGGTATTCAAGTCCCACTTCTGACATATACCAGCTCCAGAATTCTGAGCAAGTCACTTAATTTCTCAATACTCTAGATACCAGCTTCTTAAACTGTATGTTGTGACCCTATATGGGATCTCAACTGAATTTAGGAAGGGAACAAAATTATGATTTATTATCAGTAAAATGTTTAACTTATATAACCTATTTTATATAGATATGTACCCAGTGTAAGGTAAAAATTTCTTAGAAGAAAGGGATCATGAGAGGAAAAAGCTTAAGAAACCCTCCTCTAGATAACCATCTAAAAGTAAAAGTTGCAAAAATGGTTACAACCTCTATGGGATAATTAATAAATAATAATAGTCATAGCATACACATGGAATTTTAAAACTCGTGCATTTTATCCTCCCAACTCTTGGAAGCTGATATTATTATAACCATTTTATGGTTAAGAAAAACAAAACAAAAATGAAGAAGAGTGTTATAGCAACTCTCCTTGTGATGACAAAGAACTGAATATTGTTGGTATACTAGCCAATTGGACAATGGTTGAACAAGTTGCAATATATGATCATGATGGAATACTACTCTGCTATAAGAAATGATGGATTCAATGACTTTAGAAAAAAACAGATTTGCATGAAATAATGAAGGACAAAATCAGCATAATCAAGAGAAGATTATATACAGTAACAGAAATATTCTTTGAATTACAAATTTGAGTCACTATTTTGGACATTATAAACCCAAATTAATTATAAAGGATCTATGAAGGAAGGTGCTATCTGCAATTAGAGAAAGAATTAATAATGTATAGAATGCTTACATGTGTGGGGAAGGTAGATATGAATATATGTCTAAAGATAGCCAACTCTAGGATAGGGGGAGAAAAGAAAAAAAGGGGGGAAATTACATGATAACTTTATTGTATGTTTAATAGAAATAGAAAATTATACATAATAGATTTGTAGTTTTGTGAGCAATCATTTTCTTTTCTGATCTACTATTATAGAAATGCTTCTTTTCATTTCTTGAGTTCAAAAGAAAATTAATTTAATTTTTTTAATTAAGGGACTTTCCCAGAGAGCTAGCAAGTGTCTGTGGTCACATTTGAATTTAGGTCTTCCTGATCCCACATCCATATCTAATGCTCTATCAATTGCACTCCTAGATAGAACTTCTCCATCGGGAAGCTCCCTCTATTGATGAATCACAGATCCAGTCCATTTCATATTCTGTATTATCCACAGGCAGAGGAAAATATTTACCTATAAACTCAATGACAAATTGCCTGCTATCTAAGAATCAATCTATCTAAATGAAGAGATATTCATAACCAAAAAGTTGACTAATAAGTTAGAAATTTTTTTCCTTCTATCCATGGCAACTCAATACAACTTTCCACTGGTCCAAGGAAGGGTTGACATCAGTAGGAAGTACCCCTTCCAGTGAAATGGTAGATTTTGAGAAGTACTTTGTATTTCCAAAAATGGGTCAGCTAGATGGTTCGTTCAGTGGGGAGATCACTAAGCCTGTTGTAAAAAAAAAAAAAAAAAGAAAGAAAGAAAGAAAGGAAGGAAGAATTCAAATCTAGTTTCCAACACTAATTGGCTAAGTGAAACTGAATAAATCACAATCTATCTACCTCAGTTTCCTCATCCATAAAATGGAGGTAGTGATAACAATGATCTCCCAGAGTTATGGTGAGATACTATTTGTAAAGAGCTTTGCAAACCTTAAAGTACTATATAAATTTTGGCCACTAGAAACAATAGACATTCAACATTGTATTTTTTTAAAAGAGGGTACATTCATTCAGTCATTCAAAATCTATTTATTAAACATCTGTCCTATAAAAAGAACTGCCATAAAGCCCAAGAACCAGTGGGAAGCATGATAGATAGGAATACATCCCTGTAGGAAGAGAAAATAAGATTTCAATTTCATTTCACTTCCCATTCCTACTAATGCTAACTAACTTTCAGAAGGCAAAACATGTTTCAACAGAATTATTTGTAGGCTGCATCCATTAATAAAAGTTGACCTAGTAAGAGCCCTAATCAGCAAAACCATGACCAAAGTATTTTACAGATGGCTAGGCTCAGACCAATCACTTCATTCACTACTCCTTTTTTTTTCTTCAAAATGTCTCCATCTGTGAGATAAACTTTAACTTTTTTCTAGTATGATAGAAAAAGAACATCTCAGGCCCTGAGGATGAGATATGAATAACTCAGAAGTGACTTTGGACATCATTTAAGCTCTCTGGACCCGGTTTTGTAATCTCAGAAAAGGAGGGAGATTAGAGAACCTCTGAAGCTTGAAATCTATGAATTAATATGTGAGAAATCTCAAAATGTCTTGCTGTTCCAAGATCTGTTCTAATACTCTGTGTTTTAAGATTGATTCTAATTCTAACAAACTATTCTATGTTCTATATTCTATCCAGAAAAATCATAGTCTCAGATTTATAAAGGCCCTCAGTGGCCATCCAAGCCAATCAGTACCTATCTACAATGTCCCCAACAAGAGGTCATCTCAATAAAAAAAATCCCACTGTCTTATTAGGGAGTGCATTCAGCTTTTGGAAAGCTCTCCTTATTAACAAGTTTTACTTTATGTTAAGTTAAAATTGTCTTTTTGTAAACTCTGTTCATTGTTCCTAGTTTAGCCTTCTGGACCCCAGAAGTATGTTTAAACCCATTTCCACACGATCCTTCAAAAACGTGAGGACAACTCATTGTTTCTCCAGCCCCCAACCCTTCTCAGTCAATCAATTAACAAATGTTTAAAAAGTGCTTATTATGTAACTGGCATTGTGCTAAAAGATGAAGATACAAAGAATCCTCCCTTCAGAGAGCTTATATCTTTCCTATTTTATGTAAAGAGCTACATCCTTTTACATGGTTTCCACTCACCTCACCACTCTTGTCATCCTCTTCTGGATGACCTAAGTTATCCATAAGGCTGCCTGAAACGTCGGTCCCAGAAGTGAATGCAATATTCTAGATATGGTCTGGCCAGTGTAGAATACAATCACCTCCTTCATTCAATGTGCCTATATAAATAATCCTTGCTCCACATGGTACTCTGCCTGCCACTACAGACATTTCTCTTTTAGTCATATCCATTTATTTACCTGTTTCCTTGTAAACTTTCAAGAATTTGGTTAAATTTTCTAATTTTTCTTCAAATAATAAAATTATAGCTATCATATAGATAGTGTTTTATGGTTCATTAAATACTTTACAAATATTATCTTATTTGACCCTCACACTTACCCTGAAAGGTTCCTGCTATTATAACTAACTCCCATTTTACAGATGAGGAAACTGAAGCAAACTGAGGTAAGTGACCTGCCCAAGGTAACAGAGCTAGTAAGTCTCTGTGGTTGGATTTGAATTCTAGTCTCAGGTCTAGAGCTTTAATCATTCAAAAGAAGTTTGTTGATTATCACTCTGTGACCATGTGTCCTCAATGTGTCCCTCTGCTCCTCATGGAAATATTTCCACTGCCATTAGCCATTGCTGCCACCATTCAACTCTGACCCTTATTGAGATCACTGATGAGACAGATCACCGATTTTTCAGAACTCAACTAGTCATATACACACTTAATATCAATAATAATGATGATGGTGGTGTTATTTATTTAACATTTACTATATGCCAGATACTGTGGCAAAGGGCTTTACAAATATTATCTAATTTGATTTCAGAATATTCATTCAACAAAGCTCCAGAAAGACATAAAAAAAAAAACACAAAAAGGCAGAGGCAGCCTTGATTCTCCTTGTGGGGGAGACAGGGTCATTGCTGCCCTTCTTCTACTGGCTCTTATATTAGCAGTGCAAAGTAATCTTCCTTTATGTGAAGCAAAAAAGAAAAGGGACTAATCAGGGGCAAGTTGTCCCCTTTGTACACCCACTGAGACTTGCCTAAGCCACCCTAAGTCATTAGTAGTTTTTATTTGAGCCAATTAGAGAAGTATTCACATCTCTCATTATAAATCCCTGGTCTTGGCTAGAAGGAGGCTAACCCTAGGCTTTTACATATTCATTTGG
Organism: Antechinus flavipes; assembly: GCF_016432865.1. Lineage (NCBI taxonomy): Eukaryota > Metazoa > Chordata > Mammalia > Dasyuromorphia > Dasyuridae > Antechinus > Antechinus flavipes. The sequence goes on from NC_067400.1 coordinate 530,074,872, forward strand.
TTTAGAACCAGGCAGAAATTAAATTCACATACTCCAAAGACAGCTCCCACAAATCATTTTCCCCCATCAATTATGAAAGTAAATGGAAAAATTTGATTATTACCATTTATTTTATTTTTTTTAAACTGAGGCAATTGGGGTTAAGTGACTTGCCCATGATCACACAGCTAGGAAATGTTAAGTATCTGAGTTCAGATTTGAACTCAGGTCCTCCTGACTTCAAGACTGGTGCTCTATCTACTGTGCCACCTAGCTGCCCCTCACCATTTATTTTCATTTTGATAAAGAATACTTGGATATTTTAAAAGAACGGCACAAGTACTTAATGAGGAGCAGATGAACACTGAAATGCCCATCTTCTACCTGCTAAACTAATGCTATTTTCCTAGGAATTTAGAGAGAAGAAAGGACCATTCCTTGCCCTGATTTCTTTGATTTTTTTTAAGTTTTGATTATATGTTAATCAAACATCTAAAGTGCTGAGGTACAGAGGTGCAAAGGAAGAGTCAATAGTTGGATGAGAAACTCATTTATCTACATTAGCCTGAAACAAAGGAGATGTGTATATGTGGATGTTATTGACTTAACCGACAAGGATTAATGACAAGAACTTTGACACAGTGAGGACTTGTCAGGTTGGGGAAAAACTGCTGTTTCCCAAAAGGGATTGTCAATGTTATCTTATAGGGAATGTCCTTCACTTTCATATTACCAACTAAAGGAGATGTAGAAGATCAATGGATTGTAGGAGAGCAGCCAGAGGAACACAGTTCATGGAATCATAGACTCAGAATTGGAATGGACCTAAGAAGCTATATAGTTCAATTCTTTCATTTTAGAAATGAGGATTAAAAAAAGAAAAAGAAATGAGGATCAAATGCCCAAAGAGATTAAGTTCTTGCCCAAATCCCACCAATATCACTAGTCAAGATTTGAACCTTGGTCTAAATAAAAGATTCTTTCTCCAGCCTGGCACATTAGGAGAATCATTTGAAGGAACACAAATAATATTTAGGGATCTTATTCATGTGTACATGTTGTCATCCCAGAGAATATAAAATTGTCTTTTTATCTACATCATTGAGCAGAGTCTTACATACTGTGTCACATAATTATTTTATTGATGTGGAGGACTTCTGGTTAGGGAAGTCCTATCAAAGCAGATTCCTAATAAACCTAGAACCTCTTGTGTGAGAGTTTATCAAGTTGTTCACTCATATTTGTCCTCCTGTCACCCAATTTTCACCTGTGGCTCCAAGAAGCTCTAGCATGGTACCAGCTACAATCTGATAAATTCATCTTGGCAAATGGGCTAAACCAAATTGGCAGAACCAATGGTCTTCAGACCTATTGGTGAGCATGTGAAGACTTTGCCCTGGAAGAATGAGTGGATGGAGATAATTTCTTCCAGTGTTCATGAAGGTGGCTGTGGTGCTTTTAAAATTTGCTCAAACACTGAAGAGGCTAAGGTCATCCATTGTATCCTGGACCTTTACCAGTCATCTTAACTTTTTTCCTCTACTGGACTTCTGTGATTCAGGAAGAGAGAATGAGGCTGATAACTACTTAACACTACCTCTCATAAATCCATTTCACACATACACACACACACACACACACACACACACACACACTCACTCACTCACAAATCAAGATATCACCTGTAATGTTATTGATCATCTTTGAAAACAAAGGACAAACAACAAAACCCCCAAAGCAGACAGAGTCTTGGAGACTGACCTGAGTCACTTAGAGATTAAGTTTCTTGGCTAGGAGCATGTAAACAATATGTATTCTGAGTTTAGTTCTGTGCATACTATGCCAAACTCTAACTCAGTCAGTCAATGAGCTTTTTATAAGTGTCAGGCTCTATTTTAAATGCTAGAAATGCAAATATAACCAAAAAGAGTCTCTGGCCTCAAAGAACTTATGTAAACAATATATAAAATGTATATCAAGACATTTGGGAGGTAAGACAGGTATGGAGGAAACTTACCTAGCATGAATGCATGATGGAAAAGTCTAGAGTAAGGAAACCTAGTGGGAAATAAAGAGCTGGCTGACCTAAGCAATATGAGATTGGTTTTCTCATAACAAGCCCTTCATATTTATGAATTTGTTGAATTAAATTATTTATTGAATTAAACTGATGGCTATCTTTAAGCATGTAAAGGACTATCAAATAGATAAGGGATAATTAATTGGTGATGATGATGATAATGATGATGATGACAGCTGATATTTAATGAGATTTTTAAGTTTTTACAAAGGGTTTGCAAATATCTCATTTCATGCTCATAGCAATCCTGCAAAATAAGTACTATCATGACCCCCATTTTATAATTGAATAAACTGAGGTTGAGAACTTGTCCAGTATCACACAGCTAATAAATGTCTGAAATCACATTTGAATTCAGGACTTCTTAACTCCAACTCAATGTTCCATCCAGTACATTACCCAGTACCCTGAGTGATTGTTAGCTCCTTGAAAACAAGAGTTGTTCAACAATATTGTACAATGATAGATTCTGATGAACGTGACTCTTTGCAACAATGAAATGATTGATGCCAGTTCCAAAGTTCCTGTGATGGAGACTGTGGGCACTAAGTCTAGATCACAACATGACATTCTCACTTTTTATTGTTTACTTGCATTTTATTTTCTTACTCATTTTCTTTCCTTTTTGATCTGATTTTTCTTATGCGGCAAGATAATTGTATAAATATGTTTACATATATTGGATTTAACATATATTTTGACATGCATAACATATATTGGATTGCTTGCCATCTAAGGGAGGGGGTGGGGGGAAGAAGGGGAAAATTTGGAACACAAGGCTATGCAAGAGTCAATGTTGAAAAATTATCCGCCTAATGTTTTGAAAATAAAAAGCTTTCAAAAAAAAAAAAAAAAACAAGAGTTGGTTAGTTTTTATCTTTGAATCCCCAACACCTATAATAGTGCCTGGCATATAATAGACCTTCAATAAATTTTTGTTACTTCTTTGCCTGTTCCAGAAGGTAAGATAGGGGCAAAGGAAGAGGAAAGGAGCTAAAAAAAATTAAAAATAAAAAAGCAATCTCAGCTTGATTCTCAAAGTTCCAAGAGTAGAATCAATGGATTGACTTGAAAATAGTGTGGTCTCTTTCACTAGAGACCTTGAAACAAAGGTTAAGGAATCATTATATTGTCCACAGAATAGCAGCTAGGAGGTAGATGCTATTGTTATCCCCATTTTGCAGTTGCAAAAACTGAGACCAACAGAGATTATGTGTCTTGTCTAGGATCATATGACTATTAAGTGTCTGAAGCTGGATTTGAACTTGGACTTTCCTGATTCCAGGCCTACTGGTCAATCAACTGGCTGCCTCTTACAATTTAATTTCCAAGTATCTTCTTTGATACTAATTATTCTTTGAATATCTAGGAATGAGTGACTACTGCATCATCATCCTAAATACTCTAGTGAGCACCTGAAATTTCTCTAAAGTGTCCACATCATGGTATAATGTCCTTTAAGTGACATCATCATCATAGTCCATAAATCTCCCCACAAAAAAAACAAAAAAAGAAAAAAAAATTCTTCAGTGAGAACTAAGAGCTGCTTTTTGTGATAGAATTAGAAAAAATTAGATGCCCTTAATTTGGGGGATGACTGAACAACAAGTTGTGGTACATGAAGGTAATGGAATACTATTTTTCTATAAAAATAATGAAAAAACTGATTATAAAAAGGCCTGGAAAGATTTGTTAACTGATGCTGAGTGAAACAAGCAGAACCAGAAATACATTGTACACATAACAGCAAGAATGTGCGATGATCAACTAAGAAAGGTTTGGTTCTTCTCGATAGTTCAGTGATCCAAAGCAGTCCAAATAGACTTTGGATAGAAAATACCCTTTGCATGCAGAAAAAGATCTGAGGAGACTGAATGTAAATCAACACATGCTATGTTCACTTCTTTTTTGTTTTTTTTTTTTATCTCTCCCATGGTTTCTCTGTTTTGCTCTGATTTTTTCTCTCCCAACATAAGTCATGAAGCAATGTGTGTTAAAAATAAATTTTTAAAAAAGGAAAAAAAATTCTATGGACAATATGGCCCATAGGATGATGAAGACTTCAATGTGACTGAACAACAACATACAGAAGCAAGTGAATATAGTAAAGCTAGTATTTGATATACACATACACACAAAAAGAGAGAACTAAAAGTTGCCTCTGAGGCCCATATCTGCAATCACTGAATTCACTCTAGCCCATATTTAACTGTATGATAGCCGTCATGTCCCTCAACCATAATTATGCAACATACTTAAATTGAGTTATATTTTACTTCAACAAAACTGATGCCATCTAATACATAGTTACATTTCAGCAATGTATATACTGTCATTTCAACAACAACAACAACAAACCAATATGAAAGGGTACTTCAAAATAAGCAATGCCATCTTATCACAAAGATACAGTGATTCTTTGAATCACTGTCCCTGGAATACTGGCAAACCTACTGTGGAAAAAAGAAATCTATAGCCAAATTAGGTCCTAGACTTTGAATGAAGAAAAAAATTTTAATTGTTTCAGTAAAAGCAATTCAACAAGAACTTTTAAGCACCTACTATACTTCGGACACCATGCTAAAAACTGGGAATACAAAGATAAAAATTAAAATAATCCTCTGAATTAAAAAAAAACTATATATGTGTGTGTGTGTGTATACATACAAGCATACATAAATATATGTGTTCTGTAATTATGTATAGTAGCTATATAAGTATGTATACACACAAAACACATGCATGCAGATAATATACACATGCATACATATGTACATAGACATACACAATAAATGCAAAGTAACTTCAGGGAAGAGTAAATCCCTTATAGTTTGGGAGAATCACAAAAATCCTCCTATAAGAGGTAGCACCCAAGCTATGAATGGAATTAGGCATTCTAAAAAACAAGGATGATAAGGGCCAGCATTCTAGGCATGGGATTGTCCTGTGCAAGGTCTAGGAGGTGGGAAATAGAATTTCCTGTACAGGGAACCAAAGGGAGACCAGTTGGGCAAGAATGTAGAGAAAGAGAAGTATCTTGGCAGACTCTAAGGCCTACCCTACCTCCAGAATGGTCCTCAGTCCTTACCACTAGCTGAACATGATTGGACAATGCAAATATAATTAAAAATGATTATATTACTTAAGTTAATTTATAGACTTAGGGCTATAACAATCAAAATACTAAAGAGTTACTTTATAGAAACAAATAAAATAATAACAAAATTCTGTTAGAGGGGGTAAAAGGTCAATAATCTATAGAAAAATACTAAAAGTGGGTGAGGATTGAAGGCAACATTACCAGATCTCAAATTGGACTATTAAGTAGTTATACTTAACTACAAAACTATTTTGGTAAAAGTTAAAAAAAAAAGTTGAAAGATCAAATGGATTAAGTCAATAAAAGCCACAAATAATCAAACATAATAACACTATATTAGATAGATCTGAGGATAATAACTAGCAGACTAAAAACCCCTATTTGGCAAAAGCTGCTTGGAAAATTGGAAAATATTCAGATCAATTTTAGGTTTATTTTCTGTAGTGAAATCCAAATGGATATATGACTTAACCATAAAAGGCCTTGTCATTTAACAAATTAGAAAAGAAGGAAAGGAAATATCTCTTACAATATGGATAAGGGAAAACTTCTTACCTAAACAAGGGATATAAATGATCATAAGAAATAAGCTAGTCACTTTCAATTACATAATATTAAAAAGCTTTTGCAAAAACATTAGTGCAGTTAAAATTAAAAAGGAAACAACTAATTAGGAATAATCTTCACAGCAAATCTAATAAAAGTCTTCCATTCAAAATATGCATTGAATTAATACACATACTATATATATATATGAAAAATAGCTAACATTTATATAGTTTTTACAATATGTGTGTGTGTGTGTAAAATAGCTAACATTTATATAGTTCTTACTATGTACCAGCCACTATAATAAGTGCTTTTACAAATAATATCTCATTTGATCGTCAACAACCTTTGATCCATGCATAACAATCCTGGGGAATAGGTTGAATTTATTATTCCTACTTTGCAGATAAGGAAATTGAGGTAAACAGAGGTTAAGTGATTTGCTCAGTCACAGAGCTTGTAAAGCATCTGAGGCAGAATTTGAACTCAGATCTTCCTGATTCCATATACAGTACTCTATCCATTTTACCCTCCAGCTGCTTAAGAATAACAGTCATTCTCCATTCTCCTAAGAATAATTGCCATTTTAAAGAAGGAAAGAAGAGAAAAAGGAAGGTAGGAAAGAAGGGAAAAAGGAAGATAAGAAAGAAGGAAGGAAGGAAGGAAGGAAGGAAGGAAGGAAGGAAGGAAGGAAGGAAGGAAGGAAGGAAGGAAGGAAGGAAGGAAGGAAGGAAGGAAGGAAGAAAGGAAGAAAGGAAGGAAGGAAAAAAGGAAGAAAGGAAGGAAGGAAAAAAGAAAATCAAAGAAAAATAGCAATTTTGGAAGGTTTTACAAGAACAGTCATACTAGCACATAATTGATGGAATTGTGAATTGGTTCAAGAATTCTGGAAAACCAAAACAATCAAAAACAACTAAATTTTATATACCATTTGACCAAAAATACACACATGTGTATGTGTGTGTATGTATATATATATATATATATGTATATATATATATATATATGTATGTGTGTGTGTGTGTGTGTGTGTGTGTGTGTATATATATATATATATATATATATATATATATATATATCCCAGTGAGCCAGGGTTAGAAGAAAGGACACAAATGTAAAAGAATTACCCAAGTCTTCTGCCCCTGGATGAAGTGTTCTTTCTAGGCTGTCACTGGAAAACATGATCAGAAAGGTAAATATGACTTGGCAGTTGAGTTGTGAGCATCCTCAATATTTGTTCACTGTTTAAGCAAATCATTCAAGTTTACCATTTCATACAAAAGTTCTGCCAAATGGCATGAAAACCTTCAGAAGGTCTAATCCTGCTTCTCCAAAGTTGGCAGCTTATCAAAAGCACACAAGCACTGAAATAAAATGAATTTTAGGTAAAATTCTGCTCCAAATTCTGGCTATTAACAACAATACCACCTTATTTTCCTCACCAACCCCAAGGATCCCAGGATCGATTTATCAAATAGACAGCTCAAGGCCTCTCAGAGTGCCATGGCGGTAAGTACTAGGCTGACTTCTAAGCCCAGTTCCAGTCTCACTGATTTAAAAGGCTGCCATCTGGCCATCTCTAAGAGGGAAGGGAGGTCAAGATTTGAGAGCATACTGGAATGAATCTGGCATCCCGGCACTCGGGCAAAGAGCCCCTAAATGTGACTGCCAACAAGCTCTCCTTGCCAGGAAATAAGGAAAAAACAGAGGGTAGGGAAAATCCTACCTTCAGTAACACAAATCTGAATCGAGGCCCTTGAGGAAGCATTTTAGGAATAATTCTCCTCTTTCCTCTCATTTTCTTCTCTTTTCAACTTTCTACCCAAAATTGTAATTTATTGGAAATAGTCCTAAACTAAGATTGGGTAGATCTGTGTTCTAATCCAGGTTGGGCCATTAATCAGCCACAGGGCCCGGAAATCATGTTTTTATAGTCACTATTTTTTGAAACTTTTCTCTGAAGTTTAATTCATTAATTGTGCTAAGCCAGCTTCCTTCCACCTAGCTGGCTAATCCTCTCTCCCATCCACTTCCAGCCTGGCCCTCAAACTCTAGTCACATTCTTCTGATTGGTGAGATCTGAAAGTCATGGGTCCACTCGAGTCCTCTTCCTTCCTAGATGCTTCACTCCACTTTCAGCTTCCAAACCTGTCTCCAGCTCCTGTACTGAGCACATATCATCCCTATCCCTGCTATGATTACTCCCCTCTTGACCAGAGAGTGATATCAATTTGCACAGGGGCAAAATGAGGCAAAACTGATAAATGAACTGTTCTCTTACAGCTTAACATGATGGTCTTCTGGCACTAGGTTTAAATACACACCATACTAACTCATAACACAGATTTGACCAAAAAACAGGACTCTGAAAATCAGGTGTCCTAATCCACCAATCATCCAATAAATAAGGATTAATTTAATATTTATGATGTTCCAAGCAATGTTCCAGCACGAAGTGCTTGTGCTATGCGAAGTTCAGAGTATCAAAACTGGAGCTGTGAGTGTAGAAACATGGATGTGGAGGGCCTTCCCAGGCCTACATTTTATTCAGACCTCAGCTTTGCCTTAACTATATAATGCTAGTATTTTCGGGTGCTAAAGCTAAACCTGTTGGACACTGGGGCTTCAATGCAGAAAATAGAAAATGCAGAATAATGAAGAATGAAAGTGTATATACCAAGAGGCAGCATTGTCCCAGACATCAAGAATTCATTTCCTAGTCAAGTTATTAAATTGTCCACTCATAAATCCTTTCTAATATCTGATATCCAATATCTAAATCCAAAATAGTTATTTAACCTTCACTGGAAATCACCATGACCAAGATAGGCACTTCCATTGTGGAACAGGTAACTTTAAAAGAGTTAATATTTCTATGGGACTTAAAAGTTTTTCAAAGATCTTCACAAATATTATCCTTACAACAACAACCCTGGGATGTAGGTGATATTAGTTTCACTTTACAAATAAGGAGACTGATAGGCAAAGGTTAAGTGACTCCCTCAGTTACACAATGAGTAAATGTCTGAGCTCAGATTTGAACTTGGGCCTTCCTGTCTCCAGAACCAGTGTTCTCCTCTTTACCATATTCAGGGGTCCTCAAACTACGGCCCACGGGCCAGATGCAGCAGCTGAGGATGTTTATCCCCCTCACCCAGGGCTATGAAGTTTCTTTATTTAAAGGCCCACAAAACAAAGTTTTTGTTTTTACTATAGTCCGGCCCTCCAACAGTCTGAGGGACAGTGAACTGGCCCCCTATTTTAAAAGTTTGAGGACCTCTGATAAGTTGTTAGAAGATTGTTTCCTTTATGTTAAGCCCATAGTTTCAATTTCCATCCATTTGGCCCTAGATGTACTCTTGGGACCAAAAAAGGACAAATAGAATCTATTTATCACATGACAACCTTCCAATTACTTAAATAAAACAATCATACACTATTATTATAGTGTATTACCCCTATTATCCCTATTAGCAAGTCTTTTTTCCAGATTAAATATCCCCAATTCCTTAATTCAGCAAGTGTCATGGAAATGAATTGAATGAAATGATAATGAAGTGAATTTCTTTCGACAGAAAAAATACAAAGCTAACTGCTTCTTCCTCCCTTTAAATCTTTTTCACAATAACTTTTTCATCCAATTTCACCAGGGATTTACTTTTCGATAGTAAATTCCTAAAGTGGTCTAAATATTGATTACATCCCAAAATGAAATTTCTCTGAAAGTAAAATAAATAAATATATACCTACATACACATGTATGTATGTGTGATATATACATGTATATTTTATGTTTATATACATATACATATGCATTCTGAGTCTTGCACCATTAAGCCATGACTTAACCAATATAAGGTCAGTGACGGGAGAGACTGAGGAGAACAACAAAAATAAACATATTCACTGAAAAGGAATAGATTATTGGAGCCATTCAGGTTTTGTATAGAGGAACACTGTGTTTTGTTTTTGATGTTTTTGATTTTGATTTTGATCAACGAAAAAACCTATCTCTTAACACATATAAGCTATTTAAGTATGAAAAGTGCAGCTTATTTTCATTCTTATAGGGAAGCTGCTCCCTCCAGGGATAATCACTAATAAAACTAATAGAGAGATGGGACACCTAGAGGGAGTCATTGAGAGCAAGGGGATTTTTGTCATACATATACCAAGAAAGGAGGCACACCTGGCAGGAGGATTTTTAGCTGGATGCTAAAATCTTTCTCCCCAATAAAGTGGAAAGAGCCAAGCAAAAAAAAAAAAAAAGCTCAACTCACACAGCCATTTAAACAAAGAAAAATTAAGTCACTGCATCTTAACTGGCAAAATTCTAATTATATTTAAAGGGACACTCCATCTGCTTGGGTATGCTAAACCTACACCCGTCACCTGGTGACTGATTCCATGTTGTGCTCCCCGGTGGTCCACAGAGAAATCAATGCTGCCATCTGCTGTCCTTCTTGCCACAGTACAACAGCCCTAATCTAAGTGGTGGAACACCTGGTCTCCCTTGGCTTGCTTCCTCCTGGCTGGAAGAGGTCAAGCAAGGTTTTATTTGAAAGCAGGAAACAGCCGTTTACGCTCAGTCCCTGGGGTCTGGCTGAAAGAAAAAGTGGTAGTGTTTAAGGGAAACAAGCTCTGGCACTGAGCGAACACTCTTGTTTGGGGCTTTCTCCAAATGACAGTCCCAGGATCACAGATTTTTAGAAATCAAATGAATACGCCAACACCTTAATTTTACCAATAAGGAAACTGAGGGCCAGAGAGATGACACGATTTAACTCTGAGTCACCCCTACATGTATGTAGCAGTCAGGTATGGCCCCAGGTCTTTTTCTAAGTTCAGAGCCCTTTTCAACATCGCTAGCCAGAAGAGAGGGATGTTTTTGTGAAGTAGCTGAAGATGATCTTTTGTATCTTCCTACTCACTCTCAAGCTCTTTTACCTGAGCCAAATAATGATTTTTGATCTTCCTTTCAGACGCTAAAAACTATGGACTGGAGGAGCTTTGGAATTTCTATCCTGGCAACAGATTTGTGCTCATTGATGAGTTAAATCTGCAAATATTTATTAAGCATTCTGTTAAGTGCCTAGAATGAAAAAAAGGCAAAAATAATTCCTCCTCTCAAGGAGCTCACATTCTAATATAAGGGCTTCACCCTATCTAGTCAGGCCAGACCTAACCAGGATTCCTGGATCTGGAAAAGCAGAAGCAAGAGCAGAGGAAGACACCATGGGAAGAGCCCCAGGAATGTGGCTTTGTGGGCTAAGCTGTATAAGGAATGTTATAACAGATGCTAGGTTGTTAAAAACAATAATAATAATAATTTCCCTGGACTATAATTCCCAAGTCACCATCCATTCAGGCTATCTCACTTTCTGCTGTGCTAATTTTCTTGTCTCTGTCTGGACCAGCATCTTCCTTGAAAGACATGAGACCTGGTCATCCATATTTATGTCTCCTTAAATAACATTCTCAGGTTCTAGAGAAATTAATCTACTCATTTTTAAAGCTACTGTCCTAGATCTCAACACAGTTTATTGGTGACTAAATAGTTGCAAACTAGCCTGTTTAGCAACATCTACAGTGACTTGACTGCATCTCTCCACGGGTTGACTGATTCAGTTACCTAATTATGCTTAAGCTTCATATCCCAGTCATCCACTCAACCATATGTCATTTCAACAACTGCTTGCTGTTGCCCAAAAATCCACCTCTCCCTTTCCACTTCCCCAGCACAGAATTCCCCTTCCTCCGTGGTCACCTTGTCCCCAAAGTAGTCCTTGGCCCCATTGTCTCAAGGCCAGACCTGCTCCAAATCCTGGTAGCATTCTCAGCAACCTGAGGGGTTGGTAAGGTCTCTCTTATCTCTACCATCAATCAGCTCAAGGTCCCACTGGTTTTGTTCCCCTCATTTTAGGGGACCATTTAACTACTTAACATTGCATAAGTTCTACAGAGGATGACTTATTTCAAAGACATAACAAGAACAAATGTTCCAAAATTTCTCCCAGTATCTTTAGAGACATAATTCCTCCTTCTATACCCCCTAAAAGATGTGGGGAGAGGGTTAGGCTTACAATCTACCTCATTTCCCACATAGCATGATTCTACCAAGCTTAGATCCAAAGATACTATTGGCTTCTACTGGGCTGAAGTCCTTAAGATAAATTCAGATGATCACTCTAGCTCCTTGAATCCTCAGTGCTGGGCTGGCTGAAACATCCAGCCTACATTCCTAGACTTCCAGAATTCTGGAGTTCAAGATCCTAAAGTGAAATCCCCTGGGACAGAGATTTCACTCTCTGAACTTAAACGGGAATCAAATCAACAAAAAGACCATTTCTTAGGGGAGCTATCTAGCCTCAAAGGGAGGGAGGAGGATCTAAGGCTCTCTCCTTACTGCATAATGTCTCTGAACATTGTTAAGTGAAAGTCATTTCACTCCTCAGACACAAATGTGGCAAGGAAACAGGAGATGACTCAGATCCTTTTGAAAACATTTATAGTTCTGATTGACCAGACAATGGAACACAAGGATCCAGCTAACCACATGGTAGACCAACCACAACAATTTATAGAAAGTCTACACATCTTCTTTCCTCACACATTATCACAATTCTCCCAGCATCCTCCATATGGAGAAACTATCTTAGCAAGCAAGGATGGCATCCTGATGTTTGCCAGCCCCCCATTACAAATGTTCATTCATTTCTCAGGTTTTTATTCAATCTCCTGCCACCACATGTTCTTCCTCTTATTCTGAGAACTTCATCAAATTAATGCCCATTGCTTCTGGAGAGGGTAAACAGTAGACTACTCATTTGTTCCAACTCGCCATCCCTATTACTTCCCAGAACAAAACACCCTTCTCTAGTTATCCCACCCCTTATATGTATTGTGTCCTTCTCTTAGAATATACTATTTTCCTCAAAAGCAGAGACCATCTAAGTTTTGAATTTGTATCCTTAGCACTTAGCAGAGGCCCTGATAAATAGAAAGCATTTATTACATTTTAATATTTATTCATTCATTTATTCAAGCCCCCTTGACACTTCTAATGTTTCCCTTCCAGAACACATATTAATATTGTATTTAAGTTTCTTTTTTGCCTGATCCTCACTAGATAGTTGCCTCATTTTTTCTTTAATTCAAGGCCCAGTGACCAGAATTTATTTCATAGCTATCATTTAGGAGTGGAAAGGGACCTTCAATTCTCTTCCCTAGCCTCACCCTCAAATTTTAGCTAATACTGGCTTAATTAGACAGATTAAGACTCAATCAGTCATAAGGCCGGACAAAGAGAATTTTGTGTCAGGGTGCCCATATCTGGGAGCAAAGTGGGAAATACACTCCCTCTCTCCAGTAATAGATGACCATCCCCATAATTCATGCCATGGTGCTCTATTGTTTTATACTAAGCAGCAAAACAAAGGCCCTCAGGACATTTATCCTCCTTCCACCATAGCCCTGTCATCACAAAATCCCTTTCCTAGGACTATCTTTCCTGCTTCAATCCCCATAGAGTGAGAGTCAGACTGATCTACACCAGTCAGAACTATACTTAAAGACTATTACTGTATGTTGTCACTTTTACACACATACACACACACACACACACACACACACACACACACACTTTATATTTTCTCAAAGTGAAAAAAATTCCTATTGACAGCTCGGGTCTTCACAGAAAACACAATCTATTAGAGATAGAACTGTTCAAAGATGAAATGGGCTGTTTTCTAAAGGAAGAAATCTCCTATCACTAAAAGTGTTTAGCTTGGATGATCTCTTGTCAGATGTGCTGTCCAGGAGATTCATGCTTCAGGAAGAAGTTGGAATAGATAATATCCTTCCTAAATCTGAGATTCTTTGATCGTTTTAGTGAAAGAACTCCAAGTCTGGTAGGGATACAATATGCAAATAATTCTGTACAAACAAGATATATTCAGGAGGAGATCATTCCGGAGGGAAGGCCCTAGAATTAAGGGGGCTCAGAAAAGGCTTCCTGTAAAAGCTAAGATTTTAGCTGGGTCTCAGAGGGAGCCAGGAGATAAAAAGGAGAGAGAGAATATTCCAGGCGCAGGAGCTCAGTTTTCTCTCTCCTCCAGTAGAATGGGGGCGGGGGGGAGAGATGCTTTCTAAGGTCCCTTTCAATTGGAAGTTCTCTGGTCTTTGTTATTTTTAGCTGGTTTCAGTCTGCCCACTGGTGAAGGGAATGTCCATGCCCATTTCTCCCTCAAAGTACTGATGAATTATTATTTTCTCCAAGGCTGGAACACAGAGGCTTCTACATAGTAGACAATCCATGTCCAAATGTTTGCTGAATAAAAGTGACAGTAATGACAATGTCTTTCCTACAGCTTTAAAGGCTGCATTTGCTTTCCCCTACATTATCTCCCTTTATTCTCACTTGTAAGGAAAGCAAGATAGCCAACCCTTCACTGACGCTGTGGAGGCTTGCACTTCCTCAAGAACAGCTTCTTTTTCACAGATTTTCTTATCTATTTCTTTTTTTTTCCCCCTTTCTGAGAATTTCCCTTTCTGAAAAAGAAACGCCCTAGTTTCTCCACCTCTTTCAGAATGAATGAGCCCCTGGGGATTCCCTATGTGACATTTAGCACTTAGGCTACAGCGCTATCTGCTGGTTACAGAATATATATAATATATGAAAGGAGAGGGAGAGAGAGAAAGGGAGAGAGGGAGAGAAAGACAGACAGACAGGGACAAAGAGGGAGAGGGAGAGAGAGAAACAGACACACAGAGAGAGAGAGGAGAGGCAGAGAGATGGAGAAATGGAAAGAGGGAAAGAGAGAGACAGAGACAGAGAGAAAGAGAGAGAGAGAGAAACAGAGACACACAGAGAGAGAAAGACAGAAAGACAGAGACAGAGACAGAGAGAGAAAGACAGAGACAGAGAGACAGAGACAGAGACAAAGACCGAGAGGAGAAAGAGACAGAGAGAGGGAGAAATGGAGAAGGAGAGAGAGGGAGAGAGAGAGAAGGGGAAAGAGAGGGAGAAAGGAGGGAGAGAGAGAGACAAAGAAGAGACAGGGAGATACAGAGAGAGATACAGAGACAGAGAAAAAGACAAAGAGAGAGAGAGAAAAAGAGAGAGGGGGGGGAAGAAGGAAGGAGAGAGAGACAAAGATAGAGACAGAGACAAGAGACAGAGAGATATCTTTTTTACTGTTCAGTCATTTTTCATTTATGTCCATTTCACATTTACAAGATAAACCATTGTTTGTGTCAGGAAGAATAAATGAAATTTATAGAGAGTTTTAAGGTTTAAGTGTTTTTATATACCCTATTATTTTTATTATAAAAATTAAAGTCCTGGGAGTGACTGCAGACCACTAGTGCTTTCTTCCAGCCCAGAGCTCAACTCCATCCCTGGGAGAAGCAATTCCTGGAGAGAGGCTGACCATCCCCACCAACTGCTGCCCACAGGGCAGGCAAAGCACCCTTGCTAAAGTATCAGGCACCCTGAAGGAGAGACAGGAGGAAGCATGTACTAAACTAGTGAGTCCACCACCACTTTGACTACCCTCAGAGGTAAATGGAAACAGTCCAGGACTCTGAGCCCAAGAACTCGGGGAGCAACAATGAGTGCCTGCAGCTGCCAGCCTGGGAAGCAGCCCCCGTGAAGATGCCGCTTGGCAACTGCTCCTTGCATGTGCTAGAGCTGCTCCAGACCCAGAAGAGAAAGTTCCTGCTGCCCAAACCCTTGGCATTGTCAAAGAGCTCGATATCAGAAGCTGATCATTTTATCAGTAGAAACTAGAAATGACACTAAAGCATCGTATTAGCATCTGCTTTGCTGATGCACTTTAAGGACCATGGGACTCATAACTAAAATCTTCCTCATGTGGTGCTGTCCCCATCAGAATGGGAGCTCCTAGGGAGGAGGGCCTGTCTTCTCTTTCTATTAGTATTCCCAGCCTGTATCCCAGTGGTTTGTATATAATCAGCACTTACTAAATAAATGCTTTTTCAATCCTTCATTCTAATTATCTTGTGAAGTAAGTGGTAATTATCCCCACTTTACAAATGAGAAAACTGAAGTTAGAACAGGGTCCCCGTACCTGCAGGATCTTTAAGTCAATTCAAAGGTTTTAGAGTTCTATCAGATTACATGTATGTTTTATTTATATACACACACACACACACACACACACACACATATACGCAGATACTTAGATCTGTAATTTCATCACTATAATGAATTTCCACTGTGAAATTTCTTCATTTATTACATATACATATATAATACATACACATATGTATGCATATATAAAATATGTATACAATATATAGTATTAGAGTGTTACCTAGAATATTTAAAAGTTAAATGACTTTCCTAGAATCATATTTTTGTTATTTTTCGTTGTGTCTCTTTATGACCCCATTTGGAGTTTTCTTGACAGAAATAATGAAGTAGCTTGCCATTTCCTTCTCCAATTCATTTTACAGGTAAAGAAACTGTGGCAAACAGGTGACTTGTGCAGGGTCACACAGATAGTATCTGAGGCCAAAGTTGAACTCAGGTCTTCTTGACCCTGGGCCCTGCATTCTGTCTACCATGCTCCCTAGCTGCCAGAATCCCATAGCTAGTATGTGTCAAAGGCAAGATTTGAACTCGGATTTTCTAGACCCCAATGCTGGTTCACTAATCCACTAAACCAAGGTGCTTTTCAACTTAAAAAGAGCAAATGTTTAATGTTGGACCATCTTTAAGACAAGGCTGACAAATCTGGACTTCATGAAATAGGATCTAATACAGAGAAGAATTAAATATAGAATAATTTTATAAAACAGAATTTATCTCTATTGGGCAATTTTGTGGATATTCAGCGCAAATCTTATACATTCAGCTAAAATATTTTGCAAAAATTAACAGAAATAATAATGTCACATAAATTGTCACAGAAAGTATCGTCTTCTCCCCCTATATATATGGCTGCAACCAAGATGATTCCACCTAACTGAGCTTCCAATCCCAGCAGGGCAATAGTCTCTGCATAACAACAATGGGTCTGGGTCAATATGTATAAGAGTTGGATTCCTCTTATACCCAAATTCTTCATACATAGGTAAGCAGCAATTTGATATAATAGAAAGACCACTTGTCATAGGAGAGCTATCACATTAGTAGGAAATGAAGTTTTCTATTAACCATGGTTATTTGATGAAAAATGAAAGCTTATGGGAATGGAATGAATGATTCATTCAATATCTAATCAATATTTATAAGGACCTACTGTGTTCATGGTATTATCTATACTTGGTGCTGAGATAAATACTAAGCTTTTTAAAGATAAGGGCCCAACCCTCTTGGAACTTATTGGCTAGCAGGTGAATGAATAAATTTTGATACAAGAGAAAGGGGGGGGGGGAAATGGAGCATATATAGAGTGTTATGTGAAGGATTATTTTGGAAGAATCCTGAGAAATCAAAGAGAAGGTTAAAGGTCCTAGACAATGTAAAAAAGAAATTCCTAGAACTTTAGGAACCTTATAAAAGGAACCTTGTAGATCATTTTACAAATGAAATTGCTGTCAAAATAGATGAAGTAAACTGACCCAGTTATAAGCAAAGCTTCACTTCAACCCCAAGTTTGCTAACTATCTGCCCAAAGGAGGAGATATTAAAAGGAGGAACACTGAAGAAAAATAGCACTTCCCTTCTCCCAAATTTAGCTTTTTGTCCCTCCTTACACAAATTTCTGCTCCTAAACCAGAGCAAATAATTCTTCCTATTCAATCCCCAGAGTCAGCTTGGTGGACTTGCCATCCCTGAATCACAAAATATTAGAACTTATACATCTTCGGTCCCAATCACTTAGTTTTACATTTGAAGAAACCAAGGCAAGGAGGGCAAGAAGTTTGTCTTAGTAATAAGAAGGGCAAGAAATTTGTTGTAGTGGTTGGGGGAAAACATAGGTTTTGGGGGAGCTTCTGATTCATAAGGCTCCTATGTGACAAGCAACTTCCTGGGCTCTCTATAAGCTCCCTCCTCCTTCCTATAATTTTATCTCCTTTTTGTGGAATTTTTCACGTAAGACTATTCTATCCTGGAAACTTCTTTGCCCAGACCATAGGGTCTGCCCTCCATTTCTGCAAAAGGGGTAATCAGAAGCATGTGCTTTTTAAGACTCCATCCCTCCCTATAAAACCTAGGCCCATTTAAGGGTAACTAAGCTCCTCGAATGTATGGAGCACAGATCCCAGGGATCCTCACCTGGAGCAAGGAAGCACAATGAAAGGCAAATATGACTTACAAACCAGCTCCAGAGGATAGCTTCTTGCAGGATTCCCTGCCCCCTTCTTTTAAGTGCTAGGATCCTACAATTATTGCCTCCAAGAAAGGGTATATTCAAGTATATGTATACTCTTCCAAAAGCTGTTACAGTATTATTCTCATCTTCTCTGTGATTGAGATCTCACTGTTCAATCGTTTACCTGAACCCCTCTTTCTTTCCCCAGTTTCTTACAGGACTCTGAGTGTCCCATTTAGGGCTTCACGCCCTCCCTTATGCAAAAAAAAAAAAAATTCCTATAACAAAGGCCTATTGCTTTCAGAATCACTAGTCAAGCTGCCTCTTCTGTTAATATCTCTCAGTCCAAAAAGGAATTGTAGGAAACTTGCCCACAAGGTTACAGAACTCAAATTCAATTCTAGGATTTCAAACCTTTAGACAGCCAGGTGTCATGATAGTTAAAATGCTGAACTTAAAATCAGGAAGGCCCAAATTCAAATCATTTCTCAAAATATTTACTTAGCCATATGATCCTAAGCAAGTAATATTACTTCTCTCAATATTTTCCTCATCTAGAAAGGACTTTTTTTATTAATTTTTTTTATTTTCAAAATATATGCATGGATAATTTTCAACATTCACTCTTCCCCCCATCGTCTCCCCTAGATGACAAATAATCCAATATATGTTAAACATGTGCAATTCTAGAAAGGACTTCTTAAAATTTTCCACTCACAACTCCTTTTCACCTGAGAAATTTTTACATGACCCATATAGGTATATAGGTATACAAAATAGGTATACAAATCAAACATTAACTGATAATAAATCATAATAAGGTGACATGTTAAGTTCTTAGCAAACCTTAAAGATTTTACTAGCTATTCTCTCCCTTCTCTCATAGATTTTATTTGAAGGTTGGTTCTTTTAACCTCAATGGAAAGACCAAATAACAGATGCTATGAATATTTATTGATTTGATTTTAATTCCTCCATGAAGGCTGCACCACTTGCCCCCAATTGGAAGGTTCACACACAATTCTCATAGTACTATTTTTGCCTATCTTATGGCACTTCTCCTGCATTTTTATAAGTGGGGATGGCAAATCTTGTACTCTGGAAATGAAAGTTATTATTATCATTATTTTATTCACTTCATATTACCCTCTTCTGGCATATAAGTTCTTTGTGGTTGAGGGCCATGGATATTTGTCTTACAGAATTGTAGATGTGGGAGAAACTTTTGAAATCAAATCCTATATTTTACAGAGAAGCAATCAGAAGCCCAGAGAGGTTGTGTCCTTTCCTGAGATATGTATGTCTATGTATGTGTATATGTTATGTATATATGTATATTTGTGTACTTAATCAATGCTTGGCAAAAAGGTTTGTTGAACAAAATGAATAATATCTTCATGTTTATGTTATGATTTCCAAAGAAATTTCACTTCCATTATGTCTTTAGATTATCACTATAACCTTATGAGTTAGTCAAGAGGGGAACAATTGTACCCTTTTTTACAGTTTCTAAACCTTTTATCAAGACGGCATCACAACATCTCATTATCAGATCTAAGCTGGGTACCAGTTGTCAGCTCAGCCCTCTGCCATGGGCTGCCCAACCTGTTTGTTTAGTCTTTGGGATTTTTAAATTTCTTTTCATTCCTCTGCAGTTAATTCTATCTTTGGAGGTAAGAACACTTAACTCTGAGATTTGGGCCTAAGATCAAGTAGTCCCAGGGGAAGCTGGAACTAAAGGCTTTCATCTCTCTGCCAGGGCCTGAATTCTTATGGACTACAGCTCTGTCTGACCCAAGACTAAATTATCCCAACAAAAATGAAATCAAACTAGAGGAACAGCAAGGAAGGGATTTGACAGTTAATCACCACAGCAAGTGAAAGTACCAATTAGTCACTTCTTTCTAGTGTCACTGAAAGCTCTAGTAGGAACAGCAGGCTTCTTTCTAAGGAAGAGAACTCTAATGTTCCAGTGGAGACCATGCTCCTAGATAATGTATGAAACAATGAAAAGGATGGAAATTTTTACCAATTAGAGCACTGCAACTGAGGTAGTGAACAACAATAAAAAACAAAACTCTGTTTTCATGACTACTCTGTAAGGAAGTTAGAGAAAGCATCCTCAGAGTAGTCCTGATTTACAGATGTGGAAACTGAGTCTCTGAAAAGCACAACCTAGGGGCTCTCCTCACCTCCCATATCTTGGGATTAGGGATATGGAAGCAGAAAATTTGAAAACAAGTCTTCTGAGGCATCTGTGCACTGTACCATAGAATCTTTCAAAATAACAAATCATTTCTGGGTTAGGAAAGAGCCATGCTTTTAGATCTGCCTCCTATGTATTTGTCTCCTCTCCCTCTATCTTTTTAAGTCCCAAATTAGGAGTCGAATTTACATTTATATCTCCAACATAATGAAAAACACAATAAAGAAGGTTCCAGGATTTGGGAGGAGGATTTATGTAGGAATTTGGGGGTGCAAGATTCCAGAAGTAATTGTATGAGAAATAGGACAATATAGAAAACCTAGCTCTGACCTGATGATCCTTCTTGCTATGATGATAGAACCAACACAGACTGGTGATTGAAAGGCATTAACCCATCCAATGGGAGAGACTCTCCTGGAAGGGGTCCAACCAATGAGAAAAAAATATGGCCAAAATTCTGAGATCTTGTTAGTGAGTTTGCTGCTAGGCACAGTAATCGCATTGGAAAAGGGAGGAAGAAGGGAGAGGGGAAAGAATGAGCCAGAGAATACAGTGAAGACAATAGTCAAAGTGGCTGGTGGATGACAGCATCCTTTTAGAAAGGCAACATATTAGCCACCCTTCTTCCTTGATACTGATGCCATTATAGATCTTCCTACAGAGTTCTCAATTCCCACCTCTGAGCCTGAATTTTCTCATCTGTAAAATGGGAGTAGTAATTGTTGCACTACCCACGGATGCTCACAGGGTTGTTATAAAGTAAATATTTTATTGAGTGCTATAGAAATGTCAACTAGAAAAATAAATTAGCAAACTGGAATTTGCTATAGTTGAAAGAAGCAACTAACTGTCTCTCCCTCTTTCTATCAACATCAATAGTTCAATCAGCATCAAGCCTAGCCAGTAAGTGATCAAAAGTGATCAAAAACATAATATTGGAAGATGTTTTCACTCCCCTCCTCGTCTTCCTCTTCTCTGCTTCAGTACCAGAAAAAGGATGTTCTTTCTTAGCAGGCTAAGAAAGCAAACTGTGTGCTTCTCCTCTAGAAGGAGACAGAAAGACAAGACAGATAGTGAGGATTTGAAAGCAGATGTTATGGAGACTTTGGGGCTTCAAAGTTTTATCACCTGTTATCTGCTGTTATGCAATTAAGACATGCAATTAAGTGATGAGCTATCGTTTGTATCTCTTTACCTACTCTAACTCTTCAGGCTCCGGAAGTGCCAGGCTGAATTGTACACAACAGATTGCTCTTAATATCTCTCCCTTGATACCTCACAAGTTGGGAAGAAGGGAGAAAAGGAAGAGAGAAGGTTTCAGCTAATTCCTTCCCAGGAGTCCCCAAAAGAGTAAAATAATAGGAAAAAGGAAAAGGTCTTTAGGAACTTTTGGAAGTTCTTTAGGAAAAGTTCTAACAAAGTGAAGGAAGGAAAGGAGAAACATAAATGTGAGGGGAAGGAGTACATTTTGGAGGGATGGAGGGGAGCCAAGGTGTGTTTATCCTGGTTGACTAGAACATGTAGATAGATAAAAAGTTTGGGAATTCTTCTCACTTCCCACATCTTGGGGCTAAGACTGTACTCCATAGAACATATGGCAATTCATGAACATTCAAGATTTTGTTGATAATTAAAAGAGTGACAAGCATGAAGACTTGGCCTAAAATCCAGAAGCTGATGTCCCATTTCTAATTCATTCTGACTTCATAACCATGGCAAATATGCTAGGAAATTTTCAAAAACCAGGAATTGCAGAAAAAGTTAACCTATTTGGGAAAGGGATGTTTCCTCATCTAGAATTTCCTTATACTTATGATAACTGGTCATAAACCTACAAATTATGAGAATAAATCATGTTTCTCAATCAGTTTAAGGCTTCCAAAGGATTTTCTTCATGACAACTTGTAAGATAGGCAGAGCAAGTAGTATTATCCCCATTTTACAGATGAGAAAACTAAAGGAAGTGACACTGGAGTTAGGATTTGAACCCTGGTCCCCTGATTCCAGAAACAATTTCCTTCCTTCACAGATAGGTGATGCAGTGAATACAGCACTGAATCTAGACTTGAATTCAATATAAAGATTTGAATTCAAATCCAGCCTCAGATATTTACTAACTGTGTGACCCTGGGCAAGTCAGTTAACCTCTGTCTGCTTCAGTTTCCTCATCTATAAATGGGAATAGGCATCTAACTCCCAGGTTTGTAAGGATTAAATAAGAAAGTTTGTGAAATACTTGGCAAACCTTAATACACTATATAAATGCTAGCTATTCAGGCATTTTTCAGTAATGTACAAATTTTCATGTCCCCTTTTGGAATTTTCTTGGCAAAGATACTAAAGTAATTTGCCCTTTCCTTCTCATTTACAGATGAAAAACTGAGGCAAATAGGGTTAAGTGACTTACCCAGCATCACGCAGCTAGGAACTGTCTCAGGCCAGATTGAACTCATGAAGATGAATCTTCCCGATTCCAAGTCCAGCACAATATCCCCTGTGCCACCTAACTGCTCCAACAATATAACACCTCGTATTTAGATTATAGCAATTATTACACCATGTAATAATAATGATGATGGTGATAACATAGTTTCTGAGAAGGAAAAACATTTTTTCTCCTGAAGCCATAGACCCAATCAAAAAAAAAAAAAAAAGAATTAAAATAAAAGAGCAAATGAAATAACAGTATATTATTATTCAAAATGACAGTTTCTGAGAAAGAAAAAAAGTTTTTTTCTCCTGAAACCATTGACCCAATCAAAAAAATTAATGAGATGAAATAAAAGAGCAAATGAATTAACAGTATATTAATTATTATTCAAGGGTCTTCACCTCATCTCATCCTTAAGTCTGACAGCTCCAGTTGGTATCAACCATAGTAGTCTAACAGTAGCAGTTGCTACACAGACAACAGCAAGAAAGACAAGAGCTTGTCACCCCTCAAGCAATTTTAAATCAAGACAAAGGCCATTTCTTAGT
The DNA here is from genome assembly GCF_016432865.1 of Antechinus flavipes. Classification (NCBI taxonomy): domain Eukaryota; kingdom Metazoa; phylum Chordata; class Mammalia; order Dasyuromorphia; family Dasyuridae; genus Antechinus; species Antechinus flavipes. The sequence goes on from NC_067400.1 coordinate 530,098,049, forward strand.
CCCTGCCTCATCCAAAGATTTATCATCTACACTACTCATTTTAAATCCTCATTCCATATTGCCTTGAATTACCATTTGACAACTTCCTGTTTACATGTCTTGTCTTCCAAAAAAGATTACTGAAGCCCTTCTTGAAGGTAGGGGCCAACTCTTATATTTACTTAGAGACTTAGATGAGCTGTGATCTCTTACCAGGATCACATTTCACACACTCCTTCTCACCTTGCAGAATTTGTACCCAGGCCTTTCTGTAAATTTTCCAAAGAGTAACTTCCCAACATTCTAATTCTTTTGATACCTTGGGGATATCAATGTGCCCAAAAAAATTGTCCATTTTTTTTTCAGGCTATTTCTCATTCCTAGAATGTTCTCCCTCCTTACCTCTATCTCTTAGAGTTAATTATCCCTTAATGTACTTAAAGATTCATTTCAAATACCATCTCCTGTAGAACTTTTCCAGTAATCTCCCCTTTCCCCTTCCCCAAAGTGTTATGCTCTAAAATGATCTTCTATGTACACTACTTGTAGCTTGTAGATCATAACTATTTATTGACATGTGGTCTATCCTATTAGAATGAAATCTCCCTGAGGGAAGGGAAGTGTTTTTGCCTTTCTTTGTATTGCTAGCACTTGTCTAGTTAATAGTACCTGGCACAAAGCATTTATCAACAAATTATTAAAACAAAGCTTGTTTATTATCAGCAGAATACTTCCTTTTCCATCACTCTCATCTTTTACTCTCCTTCTCTGAGACAACAATATTGTCACTTGTGACAATACACTGCTCCCAGTTAGGTCCAGTGACAGACAGAGAAGATGTCAGATGAGTCCTGTTCTTAGGAAATTAATAACATCTCCCGTGATGCATTCAAATCCATCGATAAAGATCACTGATGTCCAATGAATATGCAATACACAGGATGCCCGTCCTCATTCAGATCATCTCTCAGGGAAGAATTAATTCCAAAAAATCTTATCCAGCTTCACTCATATTTCAAGATAACTGAATTGTATCCTGACTCTTGGATGAATTAATCCTTCTCTCTTTCTTTGCTTTAGCCAAAGGGCTTTTAGATAGTCCATTTTCCTCATACCCTTCAACTCCTGTTATTGATCTGTGTCTGCGTAAGTGATTTGTTCTCCTGTCACTACTTGGATGGTCTTAAAGATCTAGTCATGTGGCCTCCTGAAAGTCAGTAAGTCATTATTCAGCTTCCATCTATAATCTTCTTTCCCAAAATTATAATGGTGTGGTATGGCTGAAACAAAGGGCTGTACTCTGCTGGGCTAGGTTGGACTGAGGTATTGAAGGTATCCTTTTTCTGACCTTTTTTTTTCTTTTAAAGCATAAAACTAGCCCAGAACAGTGGAAAGTACAGTGGCCCAGTTTCCACTGACTTTTTTTTTATGGGATTGCATGGAGTCTAGCAAGCTCTTAAATTCTCTGATATTTAATTTCCTCATAGTATAATAATAACATTTGTAATTGTTATGAGCTAGGCACTGTGCTAAGCACTTGATGATGATGATGATGATGATGATGATGATGATGATGATGATAACAGACATTTATGAAGCACTTACTATATGCCAGGTCCTATATTAATCAATTTGATCCTCACAACAATCCTGGGAGGTAGGTGCTATTATTAGCATGAGGAAACTAAAGTTAAGTGATCTGCTCAACATCATGTAGATGGTAAGTATCTGAGGCAGGATTTGAACTTTGGTCTTCCTAACTCCTTTCACTGTGACCCTTAGGTGTCCCCCAAAATGGAGATAATATAGATCTTGCCTACCATCCAGGGTTACTGTGAGGCTTTATTAAGAAAATGAAAGTGAAAACCAATGAAAATGTGGAAATGATAAATAGATGTGGGTAGAAGCAGATTGACCAGAGCCACTTGTTAGGAATGTTGTAGGGATCAGACTGGTGACCTCTGTCTCCCCTTTTAGGATTCTCTTGCTTCTACAAATGCTCCTCAGCCAGGCTAATGAAAACTGCAGAACAGCCCCAGAGGATTTCACAGGACTTAAAACTGAAAAGGAACTGTGATGACATCTAATTTTACCCTCTACCCATTTTGCAGATGAGAAACTGAGTCCCAGAGAGCCCAAAATCAAAATCACAAATTAGTAGCAGAGCCAGCAGAGCCAGGATTTTGTTTGTTTGTTTCACAACACTCAGATATTAACTTGGAGTCAATGAACTTTTTTTACAAAAATATTTTGCTAACTATTTTTCAATATGAATATAAAGTTTCCTTTGTAATTTCTTTTATTTCATTCATTTATAAACACAAGACACACCAGTGCCTAGTATGTGGGCACTAAATAAACATTTGTTGTTTTGTTAACTCAAGATCACATAGCTAATAAGTGGTTGAGCTAGAATGCTGCAGACTCACAAAACACCTTCCAAGATGAGAAAATGGGTCATCCATTGGTCAGCAGCTGTAGTTACTAAAGAAAGAGATTGTTTGGGAATGAGTTAGTGTAAGAATTACCTACCAGCTTCCTTGCTTCTCCAGCAATCAGCAACCATGCTGCTAAAGGCTTTGGAATAATCCAGGGTATTTCATAAAATCATCGGTTTAGAGCTGAAAAAAGGTACACAGAAGACATCTGTTCTAACCCCCTATTTTATAGACAAATCCCAAAAAATGGAAAATAATTTGCCTATGGTTGCATATTAAGTATACACCAGAATCAAGACTTAAACACATTCCTGCCTCCAAATCCAGGGCTTTTTCCACTATATCTCTCTAATTTTATCTGTCTTTATCATCAATGACCACACAGAAACTCTATCACACACTCTTTTAAATATATATATATATATATATATTTTCATTTTATTTTATAATAACTTTATATTGACAGAATCCATGCCAGGGTAATTTTTTACAACATTATCCCCTGCACTCGCTTCTGTTCCGATTTTTTCCCTCCCTCCCTCCACCCCCTCCTCTAGATGGCAAGCAGTCCTATATATGTTAGATATGTTGCAGTATATACTAGATACAATATATGTTTGCAGAACCGAACAATTCTCTTGTTGCACAGGGAGAATTGGATTCAGAAGGTAAAAATAACCCGGGAAGAAAAACAAAAATGCAAATAGTTCACATTCATTTTCCAGTGTTCTTTCTTTGGATGTAGCTGCTTCTGTCCATCATTTATCAATTGAAACTCAGTTAGGTCTCTTTGTGAAAGAAATCCACTTCCATCAGAATACATCCTCATACAATATCGTTGTTGAAGTGTATAATGATCTCCTGGTTCTGCTCATTTCACTTAGCATCAGTTCATGTAAGTCTCGCCAGTCCTCTCTGTATTCATCCTGCTGGTCATTCCTTACAGAACAATAATATTCCATAACATTCATATACCACAATTTATTCAGCCATTCTCCAGTTGATGGGCATCCTTTCATTTTCCAGATTCTAGCCACTACAAACAGGGCTGCCACAAACATTTTGGCACATACAGGTCCCTTTCCCTTCTTTAGTATCTCTTTGGGGATATAAGCCCAATAGAAACACTGCTGGATCAAAGGGTATGCACAGTTTGATAACTTTGGGGCATAATTCCAGATTGCTCTCCAGAATGGTTGGATTCGTTCACAACTCCACCAACAATGCATCAGTGTCCCCGTTTTCCCGCATCCCCTCCAACATTCATCATTATTTTTTCCTGTCATCTTAGCCAATCTGACAGGTGTGTAGTGGTATCTCAGAGTTGTCTTAATTTGCATTTCTCTGATCAATAATGATTTGGAACACTTTCATATGAGTGGTAATAGTTTCAATTTCATCATCTGAAAATTGTCTGTTCATATCCTTTGACCATTTATCAATTGGAGAATGGCTTGATTTCTTATAAATTTGAGTCAGTTCTCTATATATTTTGGAAATGAGGCCTTTATCAGAACCTTTAACTGTATCATACACTCTTAAAGGAAACATGTTATCTGTACAAGCTAATAGTTAGTGAGTTGGGGGAAAGGGATAAAGAAATAAAACTAACTTCTACAAGCTGCTTAAAACAAGGAGTGAAAGGGGTTTTGTTTGTTAGTTTGTTTTTTTGTCTTAATAGGGCAAGAACTTAGTATAGAGTCTGACGTGTGTCAGGACAGGTGTAATATATTAATTGAATTGAATCATAGTTTATAGCCTTAGAGAGTTGTCTGAGAACATTGAGAGATTGGGAGACTTGAACAATGTCATACAGCAAGTAAGAGGGGCAGGACGTTAACACAGATCTTCAAAGTGACTGATTCCATCATGGAAGCTACAAAATTGAAAATAACATACTATACACACACTCTTCCCTTTGAACCAGGTAATAACCTTCCAAGGAGGGATTTAAATTTCTTGTTGTAGGTGCATGTTTTTATTCCACGAGAGTTACACATGCCCCTCGGAAGATGGCCCAGCCACCATCTGGCACCGTGAGTAAAACCTGCCAAAAAACCAGAGAAAGTAGCCATTAACAAAGTGAGGATAATTCACCATCAGCAGTTGGCTTGGGTATCCTGGTGCACTACACACCAATTAAGGGAACTAATTAAGCTTCAGTGGAATCCCAGTGGGATTTATTAAAGGAAAACCTTGTAAAACATTTCATTCCAGCACATGTATTTTGATTATCCAGAAGAATGTTTTAATTAAAGGATAAAAAGCCAATTGAAATGCAGTCCATAATGGAATTGTTTTCATCAAAGCTGCATGGAAATGGCCGTCCCAATGCTTCTACTTCAGAGATAGATACAAAGAAAAGGGCCAGGACTTCCTAGTACTCAGACATCCTCTCCCTTTTTTCCCCCTTTAATGGAATGATGACTGAAGCAACAGTCATTTCCCAGCCATTGATGTCCATGCCCAGGAAAGTAACTTTATTAAATCTTTCTTGTCCTGTGTTAAGCAAAGCCCATAAGGATAAATTTGGACTTTTCTGCCTAGAGTTGCCTCAAACAGGTTCCTTTCTTTGATAAGAGTAAATAGGTTGCCTTGGGCAAACTATCAAGTAGACAAAGTTCATCTTTGTCACATTGCCAAAGGGATCACAAAATCAACTTCAGAGCAGAATCCTCGGAGGCCTTTTAGATCTTAGTAATGATCATTTCTTATGCCCTTCAGACATCCAGAGTGCCAAAATAGGGATGGGTAAGATAACAGAGGACAGAGGCACATCCCATCCTCATGGAGTTTCCAAACAAATCACGACTCTTCTTTATCTATTTTCTCCAGCTACCATTTCCTATCTATCTAAGAAGCCTGAGAAACTAAGTGATTTGTCCAGCTACTCGGATAATTTGTCCAGGGTCACAATGCCAGAAGCTGCCAGGGCTGGTACTTGAACCCAGGTTTTTCTAATGCTGAAACTAGCTCTCCCTCCATTAGCTCAGTATTAGCTCAAACTTTTTTCTCTGATCCCTGAAAATTCTTTAAAATTATTGAGAACCCTTCCAAAATAGCTTTTGTTTATATGGATGATGTCTATTGATATTTACCATATTAGAAATTTAAATGCATTATATTATTGTGGAAATAATTTTGACATCACAGCAGACCCCCTTATTGGTCTCTGAGACGACACTAAAAATCACAGCATTAGCTATTTATATGTTGAACTTGAATATTAGTTTCTAAGTGTCTATAAGAGCAGGCATTTTTTTCCCTTCTTATGTATTCCCAAAACTTAACACAGTATCTGGCACATAGCAAGTGCTTAATAAATGCCTGGTGACTAATAAATGCCCTGACTTAAAACCTTTCCATTGGTTCTTATACGTTCTCTTCTCACTGCTCCCATTTGGCTTTTTATACCTAGCACTTTCTTCCCTCCCACCTTGTGCAGAACTGATGTAGGGACTCTCCCCCTTGATGTTCCATCCATTATAATTAAGAGCAGTCTATTGACCAGCCTGGAGAGGCATTTGTACTCATGTCTGTTCAGTTAAGACAACCTGACAGGTTCCTGATCCTCTTGCCCCAAACTCTGAAAACTCTCATAGGCCAAGGATTTTTCATTGCTCCACCTCCTTCTCCCAGCTGACATTAAAATTACATTCTGGACTCTTTCAAGCTTAGCATAGTATAAAAAAAATGTACCCTGGACTTCATGTCCAAAGTTCTGGGTAAAATTTCCTGCCCTGCCTTTGATGAATGCATGACACGGGGCAAGGTTCTTCCCCTCCTCAAGGTACAAATTCCTAATCTATAAAGTAGGAAAGAAGGAAGGAAAGAAGGAAGAAAAAAGATAAAGAGGGAGGGAAGGAGGGAAGGAAGGAAGGAAGGAATTAAGGAAGGAAGGAAGGAAGGAAGGAAGGAAGGAAGGAAGGAAGGAAGGAAGGAAGGAAGGAAGGAGGGAGGGAGGGAGGAGGGAGGGAGGGAGGGAGAGAGGAAGGAAGGAAGGAAGGAAGGAAGGAAGGAAGGAAGAAGGAAGGAAGGAAGGAAGGAAGGAAGGAAGGAAGGAAGGAAGGAAGGAAGGAAGAAAGAAAGGGAGGGAGGGAGGGAGGGAGGGAGAGAGGAAGGAAGGAAGGAAGGAAGGAAGGAAGGAAGGAAGGAAGGAAGGAAGGAAGGAAGGAAGGAAGGAGGGAGGGAGGGAGAGAGGAAGGAAGGAAGGAGGGAGGAGGGAGGGAGGAAGGAAGGAAGGAAGGAGGGAAGGAAGGAGGGAGGGAGGGAGGGAAGGAGGGAAGGAAGGAAGGAAGGAAGGAAGGAAGAAGGAAGGAAGGAGGAAGGAGGAAGAAGGAAGGAGGAGGAAGGAGGGAGGGAGGGAAGGAAGGAAGGAAGGAAGAAGGAAGGAAGGAAGGAAGGAGGGAGGGAGGGAGGGAGAGAGGAAGGAAGGAAGGGAAGGAGGGAGGGAGGAAGGAAGGAAGGAGGGAGGGAGGGAAGGAGGGAAGGAGGGAAGGAAGGAAGGAAGAAGGAGGGAAGGAGGGAGGGAGGGAGGGAGGAAGGAAGGAAGGAGGGAGGGAGGGAAGGAGGGAAGGAGGGAAGGAAAGAGGGAAGGAAGGAGGGAGGGAGGGAAGGAAGGAAGGAAGAGGGAAGGAAGGAGGGAGGGAGGGAAGGAGGAGGGAAGGAAAGAGGGAGGGAGGGAAGGAGGGAAGGAAGAAGGAAGGAAGGAAGGAAGGAAGGAAGGAGGGAGGGAAGGAAGGAAGGAAGGAAGGAAGGAAGGAAGGAGGGAGGGAGGGAGGGAAGGAAGGAGGGAAGGAAAGGAGGAAGGAAGGAAGGAAAGGAGGAAGGAGGGAGGGAAGGAGGGAGGGAGGGAGGGGGGGTCCTTGGGAAGGGAGGGGGGAAGGAGGGAAGGGAAGGGAAGGAGGGAGGGAGGGAGGGAGGGAGGAAGGAAGGGGGGAAAGGAGGGAAGGAAGGAAGGAAGGAAGGAAGGAAGGAAGGAAGGAAGGAAGGAAGAAGGAGGGAAGGAAGGAAGGAGGGAAGGAAGGAAGGAGGAGGAAGGAAGGAAGGAAGGAAGGGGGAAGGAAGGAAGGAGGGAGGGAAGGAAGGAAGGAAGGAAGGAGGAAGGAAGGAAGAAGAAGGAGGGAGGGAGGGAAGGAAGGAAGGAAGGAAGGAAGGAAGGAAAGGAGGAAGGAAGGAAGGAGAAGGAAGGAAGGAAGGAGGAAGGAAGGAAGGAAGGAAGAAGGAAGGAGGAAGGAAGGAAGGAAGGAAAGGAGGAAGGAAAGAAGGAAAGGAGGAAGGAAGGAAGGAAAGGAGGAAGGAGGGAGGAGGGAGGAAGGAGGGAGGGAGGAAGGAAGGAAGGAAGGAAGGAAGGAAGGAGGAAGGAAGGAAGAAGGAAGGAAGGAAGGAAGGAAGGAAGGAAGGAAGGAAGGAAGGAAGGAAGGAGGAAGGAAGGAGGGAAGGAAGAGGAAGGAAAGGAGGAAGGAAGGAGGGAGGGAGGAAGGAAGGAAGGAAGGAAAGGAGGAAGGAAGGAAGGAGGAAGGAAGGAAGGAAGGAAGGAAGGAAGGAAGGAGGAAGGAAGGAAGAAGGAAGGAAGGAAGGAAGGAAGGAAGGAAGGAAGGAAGAAAAGGAGGAAGGAAGGAGGAAAGGAGGAAGGAAAGGAGGAAAGGAGGAAGAAGGAGGAAGGAAGGAAGGAAGGAAGGAAAGGAGGAAGAAAAGGAGGAAGGAAGGAGGAAAAAGGAAGGAAGAAGGAAGGAAGGAGGAAAGGAAGAGGAAGAAGGGGAAGGAAAGGAAGGAAGGAAGGAAGGAAGGAAGGAAGGAAATAAAGGAAGGAAGGAAGGAAGGAGGAAGGAAGGAAGGAAGGAAGGAGGGAAGGAAAAGGAAGGAAGGAAGGAAGGAAGGAGGAGGAAGGAAGAAAAGGAGGAGGAAGGAAGGAAGGATGGAGGAAGGAAGGAAGGAAGGAAGGAAGGAGGAAGGAAGGAAGGAAGGAAGGAGGGAAGGAAGGAAGGAAAGGAGGAAGGAAGGAAGGAAGGAAGGAAGGAAGGAAGGAAGGAAGGAAGGAAGGAAGGAAGGAAGGAAGGAAGGAAGGAAGGAAGGAAGGAGGGGAAGGAAGAAGGAAAGGAGGAAGGAAGGAAGGAAGGAAGGAAGGAAGGAAGGAAGGAAGGAAGGAAGGAAGGAAGGAAGGAAGGAAGGAAGGAAGGAGGCAAGGAGGGAGGGAGGGAAGGAAGGAAGGAAGGAAGAAGGAAGGAGGAAGGAAGGAAGGAAGGAAGGAAGGAAGGAAGGAGGAGGGAAGGAAGGAAGGAGGGAAGGAAGGAAGGAAGGAGGAAGGAAGGAAGGAAGGAAGGAAGGAAGGAAGGAGGAAGGAAGGAAGGAAGGAAGGAAGGAAGGAGGGAAGGAAGGAAGAAGAAGGAAGGAAGGAAGGAAGGAAGGAAAGGAGGAAGGAAGGAAGGAAAGGAGGAAGGAAGGAGAAGGAAGGAAGGAAGGAAGGAAGGAAGGAAGGAAGGAAGGAAGGAAGGAAGGAAGGAAGGAAAGGAGGAAGGAAGGAAGGAAAGGAGGAAGGAAGGAAGGAAAGGAGGAAGGAAGGAGGAGGAAGGAAGGAAGAAAGGAAGGAAGGAAGAAGGAAGGAAGGAAGGAAGGAAGGAAGGAAGGAAGGAAGGAAGGAAGGAGGGAGGAAGGAGGGAGGGAGGGAAGGAAGGAAGGAAGGAAAGAAGGAAGGAAGGAAGGAAGGAAAGAAGGAAGGAAGGAAGGAAGGAAGGAAGGGAGGGAGAGGGAGGGAGAGAGGAAGGAAGGAAGGAAGGAGGGAGGGAGGAAGGAAGGAAGGAGGGAGGGAGGGAAGGAGGGAAGGAGGGAAGGAAAGAGGGAGGGAAGGAGGGAGGGAGGGAGGAAGGAAGGAAGGAGGGAGGGAGGGAAGGAGGAAGGAGGGAAGGAAAGAGGGAAGGAAGGAGGGAGGGAGGGAAGGAGGGAAGGAAAGAGGGAAGGAAGGAAGGAAGGAAGGAAGGAAGGAAGGAAGGAAGGAAGGAAGGAAGGAAGGAAGGAAGGAAGGAAGGAAGGAAGGAAGGAAGGAAGGAAGGAAGGAGGGAGGGAGGGAGGGAAGGAAGGAGGGAAGGAAAGGAGGAAGGAAGGAAGGAAAGGAGGAAGGAGGGAGGGAGGGAAGGAAGGAGGGAGGAAGGGAAGGAAGGAGGAAGGGGGAGGGAGGGAAGGAAGGAAGGAAGGAAGGAGGCAAGGAGGGAGGGAGGGAAGGAAGGAAGGAAGGAGGAAAAGAAGGAAGGAGGAAGGAAGGAAGGAAGGAAGGAAGGAAGGAAGGAAGAAGGAAGGAAGGAGGGAAGGAAGGAAGGAGGGAAGGAAGGAAGGAAGGAGGGAAGGAAGGAAGGAAGGAAGGAGGGAGGGAAGGAAGGAGGAGGGAAGGAAGGAAGGAAGGAAGGAAGGAAGGAAGGAAGGAAGGAAGGAAGGAAGGAAAGGAGGAAGGAAGGAAGGAAGGAAAGGAGGAAGGAAGGAGGAAGGAAGGAAGGAAGGAAGGAAGGAAGGAAGGAAGGAAGGAAGGAGGGAAGGAAGGAAGGAGGCAAGGAGGGAGGGGGAAGGAGGAAGGAAGGAAGGAAGAAGAAAGGAAGGAAGGAAGGAAGGAAGGAAGGAAGGAGAAGGGGGAGGGAAGGAAGGAGGAGGGGGAAGGAAGGAAGGAAGGAGGAAGGAAGGAAGGAAGGAAGGAAGGAAGGAAGGAAGGAAGGAAGGAGGGAGGGAAGGAAGGAAGGAAGGAAGGAAGGAAGGAAGGAAGGAAGGAAGGAAAGGAGGAAGGAAGGAAGGAAAGGAGGAAGGAAGGGAGGAAGGAAGGAAGGAAGGAAGGAAGGAAGGAAGGAAGGAAGGAAGGAAGGAAGGAAGGAAGGAAGGAAAGGAGGAAGGAAGGAAGGAAAGGAGGAAGGAGGGAGGGAGGGAAGGAAGGAGGGAGGGAGGGAAGGAAGGAAGGAAGGAAGGAAGGAAGGAAGGAAGGAAGGAAGGAAGGAGGGAAGGAAGGAAGAAGGAAGAAAGGAAGGAAGAAGGAAGGAAGGAAGGAAGAAGGAAGGAAGGAAGGAAGAAGGAAGGAAGGAAGGAAGGAGGGAAGGAAGGAAGGAGGGAAGGAAGGAAGGAAGGAAGGAGGAAGGAAGGAGGGAGGGAGAAGGAAGGAGGAAGGAAAGGAGGAAGGAAGGAAGGAAGGAAGGAAGGAAGGAAGGAAGGAAGGAGGAAGGAAGGAAGGAAGGAAGGAAGGAAGGAAGGAAGGAAGGAAGGAAGGAAGGAAGGAGAAAGGAGGAAGGAAGGAAGGAAAGGAGGAAGGAAAGGAGGAAAGGAGGAAGGAAGGGAAGGAGGGAGGGAGGAAGGAAGGAAGGAGGGAGGGAGGGAAGGAGGGAAGGAGGGAAGGAAAGAGGGAAGGAAGGAGGGAGGGAGGGAAGGAGGGAAGGAAAGAGGGAAGGAAGAGGGAGGGAGGGAAGGAGGGAAGGAAAGAGGGAGGGAGGGAAGGAGGGAAGGAAGGAAGGAAGGAAGGAAGGAAGGAAGGAAGGAAGGAAGGAGAAGGAAGGAAGGAAGGAAGGAAGGAAGGAAGGAGAAGGAGGAGGGAAGGAAGGAAGGAAGGAAGGAAGGAAGGAGGGAGGGAGGGAGGGAAGGAAGGAGGGAAGGAAAGGAGGAAGGAGGAAGGAAAGGAGGAAGGAGGGAGGGAGGGAAGGAAGGAGGGAGGAAGGAAGGAAGGAGGAAGGGGGAGGGAGGGAGGAAGGAAGGAAGGAAGGAAGGAGGCAAGGAGGGAGGGAGGAGGAGGAAGGAGGAGGAAAGGAAGGAAGGAAGGAAGAAGGAAGGAAGGAAGGAAGGAAGGAAGAAGGAAGGAAGGAAGGAAGGAGGAAGGAAGGAAGGAGGGAAGGAAGGAGGGAAGGAAGGAAGGAAGGAGGGAAGGAAGGAAGGAAGGAAGGAGGGAGGGAAGGAAGGAGGGAGGGAAGGAAGGAAGGAAGGAAGGAAGGAAGGAAGGAAGGAAGGAAGGAAGGAAGGAAGGAAGGAAAGGAGGAAGGAAGGAAGGAAGGAAAGGAGGAAGGAAGGAAGGAAGGAAGGAAGGAAGGAAGGAAGGAAGGAAGGAAGGAAGGAAGGAGGCAAGGAGGGAGGGAGGGAAGGAAGGAAGGAAGGAAGAAGGAAGGAAGGAAGGAAGGAAGGAAGGAAGAGGAGGGAAGGAAGGAAGGAGGGAGGAAGGAAGGAAGGAGGGAAGGAGGAAGGAAGGAAGGAAGGAAGGATGGAAGGAAGGAAGGAAGGAAGGAAGGAAGGAAGGAAGGAAGGAGGGAGGGAAGGAAGGAAGGAAGGAAGGAAGGAAAGGAGGAAGGAAGGAAGGAAAGGAGGAAGGAGGGAAGGAAGGAAGGAAGGAAGGAAGGAAGGAAGGAAGGAAGGAAGGAAGGAGGAAAGGAGGAAGGAAGGAAGGAAAGGAGGAAGGAGGGAGGGAGGGAAGGAAGGAGGGAGGGAGGGAAGGAAGGAAGGAAGGAAGGAAGGAAGGAAGGAAGGAAGGAGGGAAGGAGGAAGGAAGAAGGAAGGAAGGAAGGAAGGAAGGAAGGAAGGAAGGAAGGAAGGAAGGAAGGAAGGAGGGAAGGAAGGAAGGAGGGAGGAAGGAAGGAAGGAAAGGAGGAAGGAAGGAGGGAGGGAGGGAAGGAAGGAAGGAAGGAAAGGAGGAAGGAAGGAAGGAAGGAAGGAAGGAAGGAAGGAAGGAAAGGAGGAAGGAAGGAAGGAAGGAAGGAAGGAAGGAAGGAAGGAAGGAAGGAAGGAAGAAAAGGAGGAAGGAAGGAAGGAAAGGAGGAAGGAAAGGAGAAAAGGAGGAAGGAAGGGAGGAAGGAAGGGAGGAAGGAAGGAAGGAAGGAAGGAAAAGGAAGGAAGGAAGGAAGAGAAGAAGGAAGGAAGGAAGGAAGGAAGGAAGGAAGGAAGGAAGGAAGGAAGGAGGGAAGGAAGGAAGGAGGGAAGGAAGGAAGGAGGGAAGGAAGGAAGGAAGGAGGGAAGGAAGGAAGGAAGGAAGGAGGGAGGGAAGGAAGGAGGGAGGGAAGGAAGGAAGGAAGGAAGGAAGGAAGGAAGGAAGGAAGGAAGGAAGGAGGAAGGAAGGAAGGAAGGAAAGGAGGAAGAAAGGAAGGAAGGAAGGAAGGAAGGAAGGAAGGAAGGAAGGAAGGAAGGAAGGAAGGAAGGAAGGAAGGAGGCAAGGAGGGAGGGAGGGAAGGAAGGAAGGAAGGAAGAAAGGAAGGAAGGAAGGAAGGAAGGAAGGAAGGAAGGAGGGAGGGAAGGAAGGAGGGAGGGAAGGAAGGAAGGAAGGAGGGAAGGAAGGAAGGAAGGAAGGAAGGAAGGAAGGAAGGAAGGAAGGAAGGAAGGAGGGAGGGAAGGAAGGAAGGAAGGAAGGAAGGAAGGAAAGGAGGAAGGAAGGAAGGAAAGGAGGAAGGAGGAGGGAGGAAGGAAGAAGGAAGGAGGAAGGAAGGAAGGAGGAAGGAAGGAAGGGGAAAGGAGGAAGGAAGGAAGGAAAGGAGGAAGGAAGGAAGGAAAGGAGGAAGGAGGGAAGGAAGGAAGGAAGAAAGGAAGGAAGGAAGGAAGGAAGGAAGGAAGGAAGGAAGGAAGGAAGGAAGGAAGGAAGGAAGGAGGGAGGAAGGGAGGGAGGGAGGGAAGGAAGGAAGGAAGGAAAGAAGGAAGGAAGGAAGGAAGGAAAGAAGGAAGGAAAGAAGGAAGGAAGGAAGGAAGGAAGGAAGGGAGGGAGGGAGGGAGGGAGAGAGGAAGGAAGGAAGGAAGGAGGGAGGGAGGAAGGAAGGAAGGAGGGAGGGAGGGAAGGAGGGAAGGAGGGAAGGAAAGAGGGAGGGAGGAGGGAGGGAGGGAGGGAGGAAGGAAGGAAGGAGGGAGGGAGGGAAGGAGGGAAGGAGGGAAGGAAAGAGGGAAGGAAGGAAGGAGGGAGGGAAGGAGGGAAGGAAAGAGGGAAGGAAGGAGGGAGGAGGGAGGGAAGGAGGGAAGGAAGAGGGAGGGAGGGAAGGAGGGAAGGAAGGAAGGAAGGAAGGAAGGAAGGAAGGAAGGAAGGAAGGAAGGAAGGAAGGAAGGAGGGAAGGAAGGAAGGAAGGAAGGAAGGAAGGAAAGGAGGGGGGAGGGAGGGAAGGAAGGAGGGAAGGAAAGGAGGAAGGAAGGAAGGAAAGGAGGAAGGAGGGAGGGAGGGAAGGAAGGAGGGAGGAAGGGAAGGAAGGAAGGAAGGGGGAGGGAGGGAAGGAAGGAAGGAAGGAAGGAGGCAAGGAGGGAGGGAGGGAAGGAAGGAAGGAAGGAAGGAAGGAAGAGGAAGGAAGGAAGGAAGGAAGGAAGGAAGGAAGGAAGGAGGGAAGGAAGGAAGGAGGGAAGGAAGGAAGGAAGGAGGGAAGGAAGGAAGGAAGGAAGGAGGGAGGAAGGAAGGAGGGAGGGAAGGAAGGAAGGAAGGAAGGAAGGAAGGAAAGGAGGAAGGAAGGAAGGAAGGAAGGAAGGAAGGAAAGGAGGAAGGAAGGAAGGAGGAAAGGAGGAAGGAAGGAAGGAGGCAAGGAGGGAGGGAGGGAAGGAAGGAAGGAAGGAAGAAAGGAAGGAAGGAAGGAAGGAAGGAAGGAAGGAAGGAAGGAGGGAGAGAAGGAAGGAAGGAGGGAAGGAAGGAAGGAAGGAGGGAAGGAAGGAAGGAAGGAAGGAAGGAAGGAAGGAAGGAAGGAGGAAGGAAGGAGGGAGGGAAGGAAGGAAGGAAGGAAGGAAGGAAGGAAGGAAGGAAGGAAGAAGGAAGGAAAGGAGGAAGGAAGGAGGAAGGAAGGAAGGAAGGAAGGAAGGAGGAAGGAAGGAAGGAAGGAAGGAAGGAAGGAAAGGAGGAAGGAAGGAAGGAAAGGAGGAAGGAAGGAAGGAAAGGAGGAAGGAGGGAGGGAGGAGGAAGGAGGGAGGGAGGGAAGGAAGGAAGGAAGGAAGGAAGGAAGGAAGGAAGGAAGGAAGGAAGGAGGGAAGGAAGGAAGGAAGGAAGGAAGGAAGGAAGGAAGGAAGGAAGGAAGGAAGGAAGGAAGGAAGGAAGGAGGGAAGGAAGGAAGGAGGGAAGGAAGGAAGGAAGGAAAGGAGGAAGGAAGGAGGGAGGGAGGGAGGAAGGAAGGAAGGAAAGGAGGAAGGAAGGAAGGAAGGAAGGAAGGAAGGAAGGAAGGAGGAAGGAAGGAGGAAGGAAGGAAGGAAGGAAGGAAGGAAGGAAGGAAGGAAGGAAGAAAAGGAGGAAGGAAGGAAGGAAAGGAGGAAGGAAAGGAGGAAGGAGGAAGGAAGGAGGAAGGAAGGAAGGAAGGAAGGAAGGAAGGAAGGAAGGAAGGAAGGAAGGAAGGAAGGAAGGAAGGAAGGAAGGAAGGAAGGAAGGAAAGGAGGAAGGAAGGAAAGGAGGAAGGAAGGAAAGGAGGAAGGAAGGAAGGGAAGGAGGAAGGAAGGAAGGAAAGGAGGAAGGAAGGAAGGAAGGAAGGAAGGAAGGAAGGAAGGAAGGAAGGAAGGAAGGAAGGAAGGAAAGGAGGAAGGAAGGAAGGAAGGAAGGAAGGAAGGAAGGAAGGAAGGAAGGAAAGGAGGAAGGAAAGGAGGAAGGAAGGAAGGAAGGAAGGAAGGAAGGAAGGAAGGAAGGAAGGAAGGAAGGAAGGAAGGAAGGAAGGAAAGAAGGAAGGAAGGAAAGGAGGAAGGAAGGAAAGGAGGAAGGAAGGAAGGAAGGAAGGAAGGAAGGAAGGAAGGAAGGAAGGAAGGAAGGAAGGAAGGAAGGAGGGAAGAAAGGAAGGATGGAGGGAAGGAAAGGGGCACAAAATACTAGCCCTAGGGTCAAGAAGATCTGAGTTCAAATTGCCTCAGATATTTTCCTACCTGTGAGACTCTGGGCAAGTCACTTGGCCTTTGTCTGCCTTGGTTTCCTTATCCTTGAAGTGGGATAATAACACCTAGTGAGAATCAAGTGCTCTGTAAACCTTAAAACATTATTATACATGCTGGCTATTGTTTTTATATAAAATCAAATTTTCGAGTTCTTCTAAGAAAATATAGCCTTCTTTTGCAATAATCTAATTGCTGTGATGTTGGATGAAAGAAAAATTATACCTTGTCCAAATAAAAAAGCCTGAAATAGGTATAGCTGAGAGCCACATATTTCCTTCTACAGGATGTTGGGGAGTGGGAAGGTAGTGAGAATCATCCCACTCTCCTTATTGTCTTGAATAAGGAAACAGAGGTTTGGACATAAAAATGAAAATTTTGAAATCCCTAAAATGATTGGGATTTTTATTTGTATTTAGAAAAGGAGTAGATTAACAAAGGTGAATGATTAATTGTAGTAAGGCACCCCTGCCCTGAGAGTTACATCCCATGTAGTTTGATATCCAAGGTCCAAGAAAATTCTATAACCCATCAGCTTCTTGGAATTTCACTGATAATTGATATGACCTATAAAAGAAAGGGGGGATGTAGAATTTCAAATCTCATTAAATTAAGAGGATGTAAAACAATATTTTAGGAATGTCTCTGACATTTAAACTTTTTTAAGGAATGGACTTGTCTTGTGATGAGGGGTAGTGAAAGTAGTAATTCTAGAGCAGGGCAATGACTGACTGTATTGGAGGAGTATTCAATGAATCTGAATTTAATTTCTCTAGCTCATTTTATCTTACAGTCAAGTCATTTTTCAGAAGTCCTATGGGAATTTTGAATCCTATTTGATTTTAAGTGGTACAACTAAAACAAAAGGCACAACTGTCTTTATTTCAAAGATCACAATTGTGCATCTATTGAATGTTAACAAAATCTAATATTAAAATTATATTTTTATTGATATGTCAAATTATTTTTAAGAATCTCTTAAATATCTTTTCTATCAGAATGTACCTTTTTCTCCCTTTCCTCCCTTCTCCAAGCAGCCAGGCAATTATTGTTATTAATAGCAATTAATATTTAGTATATAATAATATTTATAATTTTATATTTATAAAGTATTTTAAAGTTAGAAAAGAACTTTATAGATATATCTTTTTTGATTCTCAAAACAACTATATAAAGCAAGTGCTATTATTATCTTCATTTTACTAATGAAGAAAGGAAAACTGAGGCTCACACAGCAAGGAAGTATATGAAACAGGATTCAAACTCCAATTTTCTTGATTCCATATAAAAGACTCTAACTACCATGTCACCTAGCTACCTCAAAAATGCTTTGTGACTAAAAACCAATTCTTGTCAAGAAACCTCCTTTCTCTATCTCCCTTTCTATGTACCTACCTCTCTATCTATCTATCTACCAGAGAAGATAGAAGAAAGGACCCTGCTCTTCTCTTATGATCTCTCCTCTCATTGCCTATGTTTTCTTTTCTTTAAACTCCCAGTAAAGTGACGAGGATGGAATTCTCCTTTCTCCCATCTCTAACAAAAATGGCAGCTTACAGCACAAGCATATAGTTATGGAAGCCATCTATTTACTTAGCTAAGTCTGAAATGATATCTCAAATTCTTGGCTGTTTTCTTTTGGTTTTAGGTTTCTTTATCTGAGTGCAGGAAGGCAACTAGCCACCATGAGAAATGGACCAACCTTGGCAGTTACTTCACAAAATTAACCAGAAAAAAACAATTAACCAGAAAGATCTTTAACATCACAATTCTCAGAGGAGATGACTGCTGCCAGATAATTCTATTGCCTTAAGAAAAGCTGTATCTTGATTCTAATGCATTGTTGATGAAGTTGTAAACTGATCCAACCATTCTGGAGAGCAATTTGAAACTATGCACAAATAGCCACAAAACTTCACCTATTTTGACCCTGTAATACCACTATTAGGTGTGTATCCCAAAGAGATCAAAGAAAAGGGGAAAATCCTCCTATTTATAAAAAAAAAATTATAATAGCTGTTTTTTTGTGGTAGCAAAGAATTGGAAATTGATAGAATGCCCATCAATTGAAGAATGGCTGAGCAAGTTGTAGTATATGATTGTGATGGAATACTATTGGTTATAAGAAATTACAAGCAGAATGCTTCAGAAAAACCTAGAAAGACTTTACAAGAACTGAGGAAATGAGGTGACCAGAACTAGGAGAACATTATACTCAGAAACAGAAATATTGTATGATGATCAACTACAAATGACTTAGCTATTCCCAGCAATACAATGATCCAAGACAATCCCAAAGGACTTATGTTGAAAAATGCTACCTACCTCCACATAAAGAACTAATGAAGTCTGAATGCAAATTGAAGCATACTTTTTTTAAACTTCATTTTTCTATGAGTTGTTTTTGTCTGTGTTTTCTTTCACAATATGACTAATATGGAAATGTTTTACATGACTGCCCATGCATAACCTATGTCAAATTGCTTTCTGTCTCAGGCAGAGAAGAGGGGAGATAAGCAATTATTTTTTAAAAAGCAAATGTGATTTTAAACACATATACACAAATTTGTGTCTAATTGTAGCCCTCTCTAGGGAGGGGAGGCGGAAGAGAGGCAAGACAGTTACATGATAACTTTGTTATATATTTAAAAGGAATAGTAAGTTGTACTTAGTAGATTTGCAATTTCATGTTCAATCATTTTTTCCTATTCTAGTATGTTATAGAAATGTTTATTTTATTTTGAAATTCATAATCAAATAAATAATTTTTAAAATAAAATAAAATTCTACCTAACACCAGAAAAATAAATATGATATTTTATGTTCTGTGGCAATAAAAAAAATTGCATATAATTGGAAAAAATAAAATATTAATATTAAACATAAAAAAGAACACAATACATATGTTCTTGGCTGACCAAGAGATTAAGACATTATGAGTTGTTCAGACAGTGCAGGTACAAAATGAATGTAAAATATCTATTCAGGAGTCCTACAAAGTTGTCCTTAATATCCAGGAAGAATATAATGAACAGCTTATAATGAATACAGGATAGCTTGGTGGTGCAGTAGATAAAGTGCTAGGCCTAAAGTTAGGAAGACTCATCTTCCTGTGTTCGAATCTGACTTCATATACTTACTATGTGACCCTAAACAAGTCATTTAATCTGTTTGGTTCCGTTTCCTCATCTATAAAATAAGCTAGAGAAGAAAACAATAAGCCACTCCAGTATCTCTGCCAATAAAATCCCAAATGTGGTCACACAAAGAATCAGAAACAACTGAAGAACACTGGAATATTTAAGTTATTTGAATTATTTATGTGTGCTTTAGCATTTTATGCATTTTTCTATGAAATGAAATAAAGGCTACCCCACACTGAATTTGCAGATTGTACATTGAATACCTTTATGAAACAACCCTCAAGGTCAGAGGGCATGCTTTTTTGACCCTAAAGCTCTAACTGGTGGCAAACTTTAAGGGTAAAGAATAATTAAAATTTGTAATGGGCTGAGGCTTGAGTTGATGCACTGAGGTCCCAAGCACATGAGGCTAAATAGTAATTGGACCATACTCTATTAATAGATAAGCTTGGAGAGAGAATGGCCCCCACCCACTCTTTGTGCAAGTCCTGATGTGTTGTATAGGAAATGACGATTTTGGTGGGTGGAGGCAGGGGAGTGGAAAAGGAAGGGGAGGAGATGGCTCAGTGGATAGAGCACCAGCCTTGAAGTCGAGAGGACCTGAGTTCAAATCCAGCCTCAGACACTTAACAAACAGAAAAAGTGAGCTGAGCCAACCGTGGCAATGGCAATCCCAAAAGTCTCTCCTCCCCTTCCTTTTCCACTCCCCTGCCTCCACCCACCAAAATCGTCATTTCCTATACAACACATCAGGACTTGCACAAAGAGTGGGTGGGGGCCATTCTCTCTCCAAGCTTATCTATTAATAGAGTATGGTCCAATTACTATTTAGCCTCATGTGCTTGGGACCTCAGTGCATCAACTCAAGCCTCAGCCCATTACAAAAATTGTCCTTACCTTTCCAAAATCTAAGATTTCTTATTTACTAAGGTGCTTTTCCCCCTTCCCCCATGATGATGACAACCATCACTCCTTACCTCACACTAAAATCCAGAATGTCCTATCTTTATTATCATTCACTTATTTTTCCAAATTCCTATATAGGCCTGATTCTAGCTTTGGGAAAGTAATTCTTCTGTCAGGCTGGTTATAATCTGTTTTAAACTAGAGGCTTCTGGAGCAGCTCCATGACACAGTGGATAGAATACTGGCTCTGCAGTTAGGAGGCCCTAAATTCAAGTCCAGGCTCAGACTCTTAACACTTAACTGTGTGACCCAGGCAAGTCATTTAATCCCAACTGCTTCCTCAAAAACAAAAAAAAAAAAAGAAACAGAAAACAAAAGTAAACTAGATAACAGATGGTCCTAAATAATCAATAAAGCAAATATTAAAAAACTTTTACTGAATATAAAAACAAAGCAAAGATATACAAATATAAATAATAGAAATTAGTATTTGGCAAGATTTAGAGATGTATAGTGGAAAGTGAAAAAAAGATAAACAAGAACTCTTTCATATGTTCCCACACATTCCCCATTTTGGGAATGTGAAACTTGTTCTTGATCCTGGTTTCTGCTCCAGAGGCTTTCCTGAAATGCTTGACAGTCTAACCCACCTAGGATGGCTCACTAATGATTCCCTTTGTCCAGGAATGCATAATCTGAAGTCCAGCATATTTAGGAATTTATAGTAATCAATGATATCAAAAGCATAAGATTCTCACATCAATTGCCTCAGTCCTCAGGTAGAGAAAGAAAATCCCAATATTATGGATAGAGATATAAACATATGATATATTTGATCCTGTGTATGTAAAACTGGTTACTGGCTTCCCCCATTTTGCTCCTTTGAATGCAATTAATAAATATATGTCACAATTTAAATCATTGTTATTTAGTTTTTTCAATCATGGGTGATTTTTCATGTCCCCATTTAGGATTTTCTTGACAAAGAAATGGATGTGGTTGGCCATTTCTTTCTCTAGTTCATTTTATAGATGAAAAACTGAGGCAAACATGATTAAATGATTTGTCCAAAGTCTCATAGTAAACGTCTAAGACTGGATTTGAACTCAGGACTCTAAGCCTATCACTCCATTCACTGTACCACTTAGCTACACATTTAATTATGACTGGTCATAATTTACAGGATTCAAAAATAGGAAATAGAAATAGCTCATAGAGAAAATCTCATAGAAAGCATCTTCTTACTACAGATGCAAAAGAAGGAAGTTAAGGATTATGGTCCTTTCATTGCTCCAAGGAGCAAAACAGCCAAATTTCAGTCAACTCCAACCACACAAACCTTCTCTAGAGCTTGAATGGCAGAGCAGCAAAGAGGGTCCCATCATTAGTCTCTATTCAAAGTTCCCAGTAGAACATTTCTATCTCTACAACCATCATTATTCTATTAGTCCTCTGTTTGGTGATAATGACAACCATCCCAATGGTGATCACAGCCAAGTGATCGTTATCCTGGATTCAAGATAAATTAAAAGCTTCTGTTGGTGTAGCAATCTACCTCTGGCTCAGCGCTTGCAACGGCTTTGCTTCCAGGGTTCTGACTTCAGGTCCTAGTGGTACCTGATATCAATAGTCTGTATGGGAAATAAAAAGTCTATCATATCCAAAGAAATATAACTTTTTCTTGACATTTAGATCCCACTTCCATGCCTTTGCACTGGCCATCCCATATGCCTGGAATGCCATCCCTCCTTGCTTCTACCTCATAGAGTCTCTATCTGCCTATAAGTCATAGCTTAAGCAACATCCTCTGTGGCAAGTCTTTTCTACATCTCTACATCAGCTAGTGAATTCCCTTCCTACATCTAACTTAACTACCATATATATATTTGTATTTATTCATTATAGATACTGTGTATACTTTTATGTTTGTTGTCTATCTCAACACAATATAAGTTCCTGGTAGTGGGGATTTTTTCATTCTTCACATCTTTGTCCCCACTTAGCATACTGCCTGGCACACAGTAGGCATTTTAAACATTCTTGTTAATTGATTGATAAATTAATTAAATGAATAATAGTTTAGTATATTTAATCTGTCTTTCTAGATGCTTAGGAGTAAGGACCCTATATAGACTTTAATTGATTAACACCCTACTTTTGTGTTGTTTTCTTTCTCCTACCCCTTGCATAAAAAGACCTTTATGGATAGTGGGTACTTAATATCTATTGCATTGAATTAAAATGGATGTAATGGGGCTTTGGCACATGCCCTAAGATGAAAGTGCCTGTGCAAGAAACACCAAGAACCTACTCCTGGGAAAAGATAGCCTGTGTTTGCCTACCCCAAGGGTAAGGGCAGAATCTTACCACTGGTTATGTGACTGATACTGCAAAATCTTTAAGTCTGCCTGAGAGAGGGCCAGTATCTCTTTTTTTTCTGATGCCATCCAGGACCAGGAAGATTTCATTCACTCACAGCATGGAGACCATGCACTAATCTGTACAAGAAGAATGATCATCTTCCCCTTTCCCTTAAATTTTATGGCCCTTGAGAAATGGGTCTGGAGTACATTCTCCTTCATTTGTCTTTTTAAATTCTAGTTTTAGGAAGTGGAGTCCTTAGTCCTGGAGCCTGAGGATTATCTTGGATACAGAATTTCAAATCAGATGTTGCAAATGGCCCATCATGGAAGCCCTGATAAACCAAGATGCCAGGAAACAAACCCAGGAAGCTTTTAGACTTGGAAGCTGATGGGACAAATGCTATATAGATATTGAGCTAACCTGGGAACCTAATCCCCTTCCCTACTCAAAGCTAAGGGGATTTAGGAAAGATTATGTCCTGTGCTGGGTAAGAATGTGTTAAATGTTTAAAATAAATATTCCTATGTAAAAACTAATCTTGAACATTAAATGGTTAAATGGAACTGTAATGTTTGGACTTCCTAAATTAAAAGAACACAATTAGTGGAGGTTTTAAGCCAATAGGAGACAACCCTGGAGAAGAGTTGAAATGTGAAATACCTTACTTTCAGGCAGTGGCTGTCAGAGTAATATAAGGTTACAGTCAAAGTGCTTCTGGCTGACAACTAGTTAAATGTGCCCCAGATAAAATTGGTTCTTCATTAAAGACCTTGACTCTATTAACCCAAAAGAGGAAATACTGTGGAAATATCTGTCCTAGCATCATTAGACATGGGAAAAGGGAAATGAGAAGTATAGTCAATGTCACCATCTCTAAATAAAAGAATGCTATTGATAGCCATTGTTTTTTCCCTCAATCAACTCACATTCTGGTTTGCCTATCCTTGAACAATGAATTCTGCCTGAACTCTAGTGCCTGCCTTTGTCTTGCCTTGGTTATCCCATACCTAACTGCCAGTCTAAACCCACAATCATAGTGAAGTCTGTCCACAGTTCCTAAACTTGTTCTCTGATGTGCAACATCACCCTGATTGATTATTAGTGAAGCAAAAATTATGTCTGGTGCTCTCCCTTGTTCATTATAAGGCTCAGCTTTCATGCCCAGTTCAGGCTTTGTATAATATTAGTCCAGCAGCATGGGACAAGTGGAGGCTAACATTGCCCCATCAATGATCCTGCCAATGCCCAAATAATTCCTCTACCCAATAGCAAGACAGGGGAAGGTAGAAGCAGCAGGAAATAGTTGAGTGGAGCAAGAGATTATGAGGCAAAAAGATATTTTTCTAATTATACCAAATATCTAATATAAAAGAGAAATATCCAAAACTACCTCATCATTCCAAGAGATCTGAGATCCTTCCAACCTTAGTTGGGTTTATCTAAGATCAGCATAGTACAGTGGAAAGAGTAATTAATGTGGAACCAGAGGACTTGGATCTAAGTTAACATTAATTCTTCTGGGCCTCAGGTTCCCTATCTATAAAATGAGAAGGTTAGATTAGAGATGAGCTTTAGGATCCCTTTCAATCTATGATTCCAATCTATGATCCCTTAAATCTATGATTCTATGAATTCAATGGATTACCCATACAGCTGCCAGTCAGATGCCAAGCAACATTCTTCATCCATTTAGATTTTCCCATGCATGGTTAGGCAAATCTCCTTTGAGTAATCATGAATTCTATTGAATGGGACAGAGAATAACCCCCAATTTTATTGATGTTGGGAACTTCCAGATTAGGAAGCTCCTTCTACTAACGCAGGTCAGCACTTAGAGAATCGCTTAATTTCCCAAGAGGACTCTTCCAAGAACAGTACATGTCAAAGATAGGATTCAAATCCAGGTCTTCCTGATTCCAGGATTAGTTCTGTTTAGACTACATCAAACGACCTCATTAAGGAAGCTTTGTGGTCTTCAGGAGTTTAATGCAATCAGTTCAATATTATGTACAAAGGGGAAATTTGAAGCACATTACCATTGACCAGGTATCCTGCTTCTTGTTGAACTCGATAAAGAATCTGGAACATAAACAAGTGCATTCAGCAAATATATCTCCTCAATTTATACTTGATAGTAATCATCACACCATTAAATAGTTAGCTCTGTATTGACTCTATCAAGGAAAATCATATGATTTTCACATATGCTTAGGGAAAAGCATTTCACACTGTATTTCACTCTACAGAGAAAATGTTTCATCTTTATATTTGCATATATTAAATAGTGGGATCTAGCATTATTTACATCTTTGCCTTTAAAAAATTTATCAATGTCTTTTGCTTTTAAATTATAGTCATTTCCAGATATAGTCCTCCCCTTCTTACCCTATCCCAGTGAGCCTTCCCTAATAACAAGGGAGGAAGGAAGGAAGGGAGGGAGGGGGGAACATTTTTGGAGCACCTACCATGTTCCAGGCACAGTACTAAATATTTACTAATATTGTTTCATTGAATCCTCACAACAACTCATCTGCCTTCATTCTTTCTATCCTTTTCTTCCTATGAGTATTTTGACAGAAATGGGAGCTTTTTTTAATTTGATTTCCTTGTCTATATACTTTGCAAAGGAAATCTAGAGCAAAGAAGAGGAATAGTGAAGTCATTTTTTAACATAATTCCACATTACTTTCTAAAATGAATGGACTAATTTGCATCTTCAACAGCTGTATATTAGTACAACCATAATCTCACCTTCCCTCCAACTTAAACTATTTCTATATTTTGTCATCTTTGCCAAATTGCTGGATAAGAGATAAAACTTCAAAGGTGTTTCTCTGTTTAAATTTACAATTCATTTATTAGCACTTTGGAATAATATTTTATGGAGTTTAATTGTTGTCAATTTCTTTAAGAATACTTTAATTTTTTTCTGAGGCAGTTGGGATTAAGTGACTTGCCCAGGATCACAGTGTTAAGTGGCTGAGACCAGATTTGAACTCAGGTCCTCCTGACTTCGGGGCTAGTGCTCTATCCACTGCACCTCCTAGCTGTCCAAAAATACTTTAATTATTTTGAAATGGCTCTTAATTTTGCATTTGTGTGTTTATTCCCTTCATATCTTCAATATCACATTTTTGTCCAAAATTCACTTGGTATAAAGATATTTTTCCCAGATGACATTGGTTTTATTTTTAATAAAGCTTTTCTTCTTCATATAATTAACATTACATATTTTATAATCATCCCTATCCTTTGTTTGATTAATAATCAATTCTTCCCTGCCCCCCATCAGCTATAGTTGTTAAAGGTACTTCTATCCAATTTCTTTCAATTTTTTATGATGTGCCCTTTTATGGTAAAATCATTTATTTATTTGGAATACATCATGGTATATAATTCTGTACCTTTTAGTCAATTGAATGATTAGAACAATTCACTGTGATGTTTTTAAAATGTTTTTAAAAGTCTCCTGATTGTTTCTTTTTCTTTCAACAAAAATGTCATGAATGTGAATGAATGGATATAAATCATTCTAAGATGAGAAAATCTGAATATGTCTCAGTAGGTTACTGTTATCTAATTCTTTTTCTTAAATAATTGTCATAAATAATTCTTTCTAATGAGATATTTTTTCCTTCTTTCAGATATCTTGAAAATAAATACTTCAGTGCTTTAATAGAGAGGTCACCTCTCATACAGATTTCTTCATTGTATATGAGCTGTCATCTAGCTACCCAACTCATCTTTATTTTCTGAATCACCATTTCCATTTCCTCCTCTAACATGTATTGGGCTTCAAATGTGCATAATGCTGTTGTTGGGGATGAAAAGATTAGGAGACTGTGGAAATAATGGAATTTTTTTTCTATTTTTCACCCATTTGTTGTCCTCCCATTTTCATCTAGAAATGATTTTGGGATAATCTGACTCAGATGCATTTTATAGCAGCCTCCATTTCATCTCCATCTCTCCCCTCCCAACTTAAGAAATCCATAAAACTTAAACTAAAAACAAATCCTATTACTATTTTCATTGCTCCCATCAGCTGTGAACAATCCCCAACAACCCAAAAGAAAAAATCCAATGATATTTTCATTCATTTATTCATTCAACTAACGTGTATTGAACAACTAGCAAAACACGATTCTGAACAGAAAAGTACAAGTTTTCTTTTTCCTGTTGACTTGTATTTTCCCACCCAGGAAACCTGAGATAATGAATGATCTGATACATTATACTGAGACCAAGTCCCCATTTAGCTGGCACACATTTGACAATATGTTAAAAGAAAGATTTCTTTAAGAATTATTCCACAATATATGAACATTATGGAATATTATTGTTCTGTAAGGAATGACCAGCAGGATGAATACAGAGAAGACTGCCGAAACTTACATGAACTGATGCTAAGTGAAATGAGCAGAACCAGGAGATTATTATATACCTCAACATCTGATGTATTCTGATGGAAGTGGATCTCTTTGACAAAGAGACCTAACTCAGTTTCAATTGATAAATGATGGACAGAAGCAGCTACATCCAAAGAAAGAACACTGGGAAATGAATATAAACTGCTTGCATTTTTGTTTTTCTTCCCAGGTTATTTATATCTTCTGAATCCAATTCTCCCTGTGCAACAAGAAAACTGTTCGGTTCTGCACACATATATTGTATCTAGGATATACTGTAACCTATTTAACATGTAAAGGACTGCTTGCCATCTGGGGGAGGGGCTGGAGGGAGGGAGGGGAAAAATCAGAACAGAAGTGAATGCAAGGGATAATGCTGTAAAACATTACCCTGGCATGGATTCTGTCAATAAAAAGTCATTTAAAAAAAAGAATCATTCCACAAGTTATTTATTAAGCATCAGTTATATACCAAGGATTGTGGGGATGTGGAAAAAAAGAAAAAAAGCAAATCAGAAATGCTGGAATGAATAAACCATCAGTCCCAACAATCTCCAATGTAAATCCTAAACTCAGAGTCCCAGATATAAAGATTTCTTCCATCACAAGCCTTAGGTTCAGATAAAGTGATTAAAAAGCTTCATTTTCCCCCTCTGACTCAAAGAATGGATGGCTCTTCTCTCTTTTTTTTTAAAGCTTTTTATTTTCAAAACATATGCACGGATAATTTTTCAACATTGACACATGCATAATCTTGGTTTCAGATTTTCCCCTCCTTCCCCTCACCCCATCCACTAGAGGCAAGCAATCCAATATATATTATAAATGCTAAAATATATGTTAAATCCAATATGTGTAAACATATTTATACAATTCTTTTGTTGCACAAGAAAAATCATATCAAAAAATAAAGTAAATTAGTAAGTAAAGAAAATACAAGCAAACAACATCAAAATGAGTGAGAATGTTATATTGTGATCTACATTCAGTCCTCACAGTCCTCTCTCTGTATATAGATGGCTCTCTTCATGACAAAATCACTGGAACTGGCATCAATCACCTCTTTGTTGGGAAGAGTCATCTCTATCAAAATTGATCATTACATAATATTGATTTTAGATGGCTCTTCTCTTAGCAAAGTGTCCTCAGTTCTTTCAAGTAATCTTCATATGGCATGAATGAAAATCTTTTTCTTTACAGTTGCTTCCCTCTGGAAGATCTCCTATTTACCACTGTCCATTCCTAGATACTATGTCTCCCTTCATGCAACTTAAATTTCCATTAATTTATATGAGTATTTTTGTGTTTTTGTTTGCTAAACCATATCACTCTCTGAATTCATCTTGCACATTGTTGTTGTTCAGTTATTTTTAAGTTGTAGTTGACTCTTCATGATCCCATTTTGGTTTTCTTTGCAAAGACACTGGAGTGATTTGCCATTTCTTCTCTAGCTTATTTTACAGATGAGGGTTAAATAGGATTTAGTGATTTACTAAGGATCATACAATTAGTAACTGTATGAGGCAAGATTTGAATTCAGGTTTTTCTGACTCCAGGCCAGGAACTCTATAGACTGCAGCACCCAACACCCTTAGATCTTTTTTTCTTTTGCCTCCTCTTCATTTCTCTTTTCTCCCACATTTATTTAGATCAAGGTGGCCTCTAAATGTCCCTGACCACTTTGCATTCACATTTTGCTGATTTTATTACTGGTAGTACCCAGAATTAGTTTCTCTCCTTCCATATGAGACCCATTTTTCTTCAATTCTCTAAAAATCAATTACCTCTACTGATATGGGGAAATAGGTGGCACACTGAGTAGAATACCAAGTCTGGAGTCAGAAGCATCATCTTCATGAGTTTAAATCTGGCCTCAGGCACTTATTAGCTGTATGACACTAGGAAAGTCATTTAACCCTGTTTGCCTCAGCTTCCTCATCTGTAAAATGAGCTACAGAAAAAAAATGGTAAACCACTCCAGTATCTTTGTCAAGAAAATATCAAATGGAGTTAAGAATTGGATATGATTTTAAAAACTCCATTAACAACAATATATATATATATACATACATATGTAGTAGCAATGCTACTAAAGTTTTAAAATGTATTAAAACAATTGGGACATGCTATATACATATACATGTGTATGTGTAAACGTATATAATATACATATATGTATATGTGTATAGTTTACATATGTATAGAAATCTTCATTTAACTTTCACAGACCTGGAAGGAAATACAAAATACAAAAAAAGTGTTATCCTTTATCTTACTTTTGATGAAACTGAATCTTAGAGAGGCTGTGTGTGTGATTTGTCTATGGCCATACAATTAATAACTGTCAAAGGTAAGATTTCAACTCAATTTTCTCTGACTCTAGGTCCAAGCATTCTTAATTAACTATACAACCGTAACTATCATGGATAGGAAATTTGACCAAGCCTTTAGTTGTCTGTAAAAGGACAAAGAAGCAGTCTATAATGGAAAAAAAAAACAGTGAAAAGGACATCATAAGTCTCGAAATCAAGAGAAAGCAGAGTATCAAAAAGAAGAAACTGATTGAAGGTAGCAGCGGCTTTGGAGAGATCAAGAAGAATAAGGACTGAGAAAAGGCCATTGAGTTTGGCAAGTGTAAGATCACTGGTAACTTTGGAGAGGGAAGTTTTGGCTGAATGATGAGATCAGAGGCTAGATTGTAAGGAATTAAGAAACAAGTGAGAGGAGAAAAGTAGAAAAAGAACATAGCCTTTTAAAATACTGAATCTCCAGATGTAGATGTTCCTTAGACAAATGGAAATGTGAGACTAGAGGTCAAATAAAAAGATTAGAGCTGGATAAACAGATGTGAGAATCATTAACATAGAGATAGATGATCACTGAATCATGGAAGTTGTTGAAATCATCAGATGAAAAAAAAATAGGAGAAAAGAAGAGAACCCTTTCTCTTATACTATCCTGCCCCTTTCTTCCTCCACAGAGGTTCTACTTCTAACTTCAATATTACTGTCACCCTGAACTTTCTCCAATATCTTAGGCTTCAAGTCCTTGAATATCTACAGAAATCCTTCTATCCCTACAGGTCTGTTAGGCTGGCCCTCTTCTCTAACTGATGAGTCACTCCAGGGACTTTCATTTTGTTCAGAGACTTTTTGAACTTCAAAATCATGCTCCTCATATTTACTCTCTCTCCCATCATTTTTTCAGTTGAAAAAAAATGTTTGTATTCATATATCCACTTCTTCTCACAGTCCCTGGCACTGGGAAACACTTAATAATCTTTTGTTACCTTGCTTTGCCTACAGAGGAACTATAGGATTGTACAAAATAATCATCCCTCATTTCTCCCATCGTTTCTTTTCTCTCTATGAATAAATTATATTGTTCAGAGTTAAAGGCAGCTTTAGAAGCTCAATGCTCATTTTTTTCAACATAGAAAAATGAAGTCAACCAATAACATTCTGCTTTCAGGGGTCCTCAAACTACAGCCCAAGGGCCAGATGCAGCAGCTGAGGACATTTATCCCCTTCACCCAGGGCTATGAAGTTTCTTTATTTAAAGGTCCACAAAACAAAGTTTTTGTTTTTACTATAGTCCGGCCCTCCAACAGTCTGAGGGACAGTGAACTGGCCCCCTATTTAAAAAGTTTGAGGACCCCTGCTTACATTTTTATGTGGCCCATAACTGGCTCTTGTTTTCAGTCCCCATTATCACATATTACCTACAAAAGCTTTTGCTTCATTCGAGTCAAAAGAAAATCTAGTCAGGAATCAAAAGCTCTAGATTGTCTGTCTACATGGATCCTGATTTACCAAATAATTGCAAAAACAACAGATCTGACCTTTTTCCTCTCAGCATACAAGCCTAGAAAACAAAATTTTGTGTCGTTTCTGATTTCAACGCTAGGAGGCTCTGTAGGTCTTTGGTCTGGGTCACTGAAGTGTACTGAGAAGGTGAGGTGATTTCATTGAAAAAGTAGAATAGGATTTTCCAGTCATTTGAGCAGGACTATTAATGGCCTTTTCCCTACGAGGCCTCCTCCAAAGAAAAGGCCTGGTCTCGCTTCAGCCTATGCCAGAGCAGTCCAAAAAGAAAAGGAAAGTCAGCTCTGTGAAAAGAGATGCTCAGCCACTCAATTGGAAGTCTAGCAGCCTTCCTCCCACCCCAGCCCACCCCAGGCCCCAGCCCAAGGGGCACTGGACTGAGAGTCCAAAGCAGTGGTTTCCAGCCCCGGAGCCTTGCTGCTAACACTTAACAAGAACACTAGACAAGTTAGCTGACTTACTTCACCTTCACTGCTTCATCTATTAAATAGGGATGGTAATAATGATTTAAAATCATGCTTTGTAAACAGCCTTAATTTATACTTTCTCATTTGATCTTCTTCACAATCCTGCAATGTAAAAAAAAGAAACTTTATTGTTCTTGTTTCACAGACGAGGAAATTTAGGCTTAGAGAAGTTAACTGACTTGACTAATATCAGATGTCCCATAAACATGAACTTGAAAATTAGGATCAGGGATTTCTGTCTCTTAATTCAGTGTATTTGGTTGCATTTGGAAACAAGATGTTTTAAGAAGGACATTGATAAATTTCAATATGTCCAGAGGAAAATAGCCAGCATGAATGGAGGACTAAAGACAATACTGTGCAGGTAAATATTTAACATCAGTTCTTTGGGGACAGTGGCCACAATTTTTAACTTAATTGGTTTGATTAATATTTTCTCCATCACTTTCTAAAGTCTATAGATAATCCACAAAATAATAAATCAAGCCCCAATTTATATGACATTTGACAATTTCTGAGATGTAAATGCTCACACTAAAAATTTAACAATCAGCTTTCAAGAGTTGGTATGAGCTGGCTTCAGCACAGCCTTGACTAGAGAATAGACTCAATTGAAGGAAGCAAAGATGTTTTATGGAGAGAAGATTTAGGGATGACAAAATTGTGTATTCAAGCTTTCTCAGGACTATAATCTGGAAAAGACATTACATTTCTTCCATTTGGTTCCTAAGAACAGAACTGAAAACAATGACTGGAAATTTCAGAAAGGTTTTGACACAATGTGAGGAAAAACTTTTTAACAGTTAATTTTTCCAGAAGCTACCTAAATGTATTGCTTTCCCCATTACTGGAGGTCTTAAGATAGAAACTAGACCAAAGGTATCATAGCTCTTAGACTACAAGCAACTATTTTGCTTATATCAGCAAGGAGTACAAGTTTAGAGCTGAAAGGGACCTCAGAAGTCATTTAGTCCAACCTCTTGATTTTACAGATGAAGAAACTGAGTCCCAAGAAGTTAAGGAACTTGACTTAAGTCTCACAGGTGGATGGGGACAGCTGGAAGTTTTAATACAGGTTCCCTGGCTCCAAATCCCATATACTGTCCAAATGCCTAAAACACAGTAGAAGCTTAATAAAGATTGTTGAACTGAATTGTTGACAATGAAGCAAGTCATAGAATGTGTCTTTGAAAATATAGGTTAAGTACATATTAAGACAGAGCCAGATGAACAGATCTTATTAAATTGTAGGGTGGAAGACTGCAATTCCAAGTGGAAAATCACATCCAACTTTGTGGTGCAAAAATATGGAATAGTCAAGATGGGCAGAAATGTTGCAGGAAAAAAAAAGCTTTAGAATCAAATAGACTTTGCTTACACCAGCCTTTACTGATTTTATTCTTGCAATATAATTGGGAGAAACAAGCATAGGAAGTATGAAATAGGGGGCAGATCTGTTGTCACTCTGGACACTATGTCCAGTCCCCTGGAGGCAATGTCCCTTGTCCATGCCAGGGGTTCTGAGAACACCAACTAATTAGACTAAACTTTCTGCCTGGAAATGTAGTCATGGGGTATCTGAGGATAGGGAGCAGTGCAAACAGGGCTGTTACTTCTTTTGAAGCAACTGGCAGCTACAACTCTGCAACATTCAAAGAGAAACTGGGGAAGAAAAGTGAGTACGTGAACCAGTTGAAGCTTATGAATGTGACTGAACAACATAATTAAGATGGTTGAGAGACCCAGAATCATGGGATTTTAGAGCTGGGAGGCAGCTAGCGATGTTGGAATCTGAACTTGAATCCAGGTTTTCTGACTCAAGTCCAATGTTATTTTCCTTAAGAAGTGTGCTTAATGTGCATTTCTGAGCTCTTCCAATTGCCTTCCCTTTTGGAACAGCAATGGGAGAAAGGGTGTGCCTGCACATGAATGTATATAGCGATAAGTGGAGATATATTCACACACACACACACACATTACAGTCTCTTAGAAGGGACAGCCTTCACCTGATTGGCCAGAGGGGCTAACTACCCCTTAGTTAGTATAAAAACATATGGGCTATATTGACAATTCTAGAATTGAATTTTACAAAAAATTAAAATAACATTAAAAGAAATTAGACCCAGAAAAATTTGTGAAATGTCCAATTTTAATGGCCAGTGAGAAACTTGGTAAAGCATGGTCTCTATCAGGCAGCCACAAGTACTCCATTATCAATTAGGCTGGTTCTTGAAGACACTGAATGATCTTTTGAGCAGCTATGTAAACTTGGAAAGAAGAAACAAATGTCCAAACAGACTGAAAGAGAAAAAGGCATATTAGAACAAGGACTAGATTAACATCCATCTGTATAGCAATTCTGTAGCAGAATAAGGAGTGCCTACTCTTTCAGTTTAGCAGTATGAATATACAATACATATGAATTGTGTATATATGTTTATATATAGATATATGTGTGTATATAAGAATCATAGAATTAAAAGGGAATTCAGAGGCTATTAACAACAAACTCCTCATTTTCCAGATGAATTCAGTGACTTGCCCAGAATCACACAGCTAATAAGTTTTGAATCAGGAGGTGAACTTATGGCTTTATTCTTAAGTCAAGTAATACCCTATTTACTACACCATGCTGCCTCCAGGTGTGTGCACACAAATGC